>NW_021149299.1:1720-7597 GCF_002837175.3 Physeter macrocephalus
ATTTTCTGGAAGGTTGCCTATCTCCCTTCATTTAGTTGTTTTTCTGGGGTTTTATCTTGTTCCTTCATCTGGTACATAGTCCTCTGCTTTTTCATTTTGTCTGTTTTGCTGTGAATGTCGTTTTCGTTCCACAGGCTGCAGTATTGTAGTTCTTCTTGCTTCTGCTGTCTGCCCTCTGGTCAATGAGGCTATCTAAGAGGCTTGTGCAAGCTTCCTGATGGGAGGGACTGGTGGTGAGTAGAGCTAGGTGTTGCTCTGGTGGGCAGAGCTCAGTAAAACCTTAATCCACTTGTCTGCTGATGGGTGGGGCGAGTTCCCTCCCTGTTGGTCGTTTGGCCTGAGGCGACCCAGCACTGGCATCTATGGTCTCTTTTGTGGGGCTACTGGCAGACTCCAGAAGGGCTCCTACCAAGGAGTACTTCCAAGAACTTCTGCTGCCAGTGTCCTTGTCCCTGCCATGGGCCACAGACACTCCCTGCCTCTAGCAGGTAGGAGACCCTCCAACACTAGCAGGTAGGTCTGGTTCAGTCTCCTAAGGGTCACTGCTCCTTCCCCCTGGGTCCTGGTGGGCACACTACTTTGTGTGTGCCCTCTAAGGGTGGAGTCTCTGTTTCCTAGTCCTGTCAAAGTCTTGCAATCAAATCCCACTAGCCTTCAAAGTCTAATTCTCTGGGAATTCTTCCTCCCATTGCCGGACCCCCAGGATGGGAAGCCTGACATGCGGCTCAGAACCTTCACTCCAGTGGGTGGACTTCTGTGGTATAACTGTTCTCCAGTTTGTGAGTCACCCACCTAGCAGTTATGGGATTTAATTTTATTGTGATTGTGCCCCTTCTACCATCTCATTGTGGCTTCTCCTTTGTCTTTGGATGTGGGGTATCTTTTTTGGTGAGTTCCAGTATCTTCCTGTCAATGACTGTTCAACAGTTAGTTGTGATTCTGGTGCTCTCACAAGAGGGAGTGAGCCCACGTCCTTCTACTCTGCCATCTTGAACCAATCCCCCTCAATAAAGGCACTTTTACGGATATAAAGCTTCCATGAATTTACCTCCAATAGACTCTGATGTAATTATTTGAGAATATAATCCAGTAAATTAACCAATAAAGAAATAAAGAAGATACGGGTGGAAGATTTTATGGTAAGCAAAAAAAAATTTTCCTAATCTTATAATTTAGTCTAAAAAATTACTTATTCAGGGTGTGATAAAAATATTGTAAATAAATTTAATATAAAATAATTTTAAAAGAAGGAACTGGTAAGGAAGAGAAATAAAAGAACATACTAAGGCCTTCTTTGTGAGATGATATAGATACTGATTAACTGTAAACTTTAATAAGAAAACTATATATAAGTTTATATATGCTTATTTAAGATGTAAAGATAATCCACTGAGAGAACAGAATGGAATGTATAATTTTTCAAACGTGGAATGGAAAATAAATGAATCTTCCTCCTTGAAAAAAAAATATCACATCTCAACCAATCTGAAAAATGGGGAGTAAGGAAAAATAAAGCAGAACAAAATAAAACAAATAACCAAGTGTAAACAAATAACAACCAAGGAAGCAAAGAAAAATGAAATGTAAAATAAGAAGGCAGTGTAATTCCAACCATATCAGATGTCATTATAAATGTGAATTAGACAAATTTCCTATTAAAAGATAGATGCACTCAGACTGAGTAGGAAATCTAGTTTTATAACACCTATATGAGGCAGACCAAAAACAAAATAACACTGTTGTAAGTAAAGCAGTGGTAAAACATATAGTAAGAAAGAGTTAACTAAAAAGAAAGAGAGCATAGGTTAATATTAGACAAAAGTAGAAACAAAGTTATTGGAATGCATTAGCTGGAACATAAAGGGATATTTTAAATTAATAAATGGTTCACTTAAGCAAAATGAGATATGTGCCACAAATCTAATGACTCAGAAACATATACAGCAAATACTAATAGAAGTACAAGAAACATGGACATATTTATAGGCACTTAAGAGATTCTAACACACTTCTCATAAATTGAGGGATTAAGGGGGAAAAAAGATATGGAAGGTTTGAATAACTTAATGTGGAAGCTTGATGTATCAGAATCTCACCTTATCAGAGTGTCAAATATTTTCCAATGTTTAAAACATTAGGTCACAAGAAAATCTCAGCAGATTTCAAAGACCAGATATAATACAGGCTACATTTTCTGATCACCATATAATAAAATTAGAACAATAAGAAAAAGGATATTTGATATGCCCTAAAGTAACCCTTGTAGATTTTTTAAATATTTTTTAAAATAATTTTTGAGCTAAAGAGGAAATAAAATGGAATTTATAAATTATTTAAAAATAAGCAACAATGATAGTTCTACATTTTGAAATCTGCACAATATAGTCATATGCAGGGGGTAAATAAGAGCCTTAATTGTTTAGATTAGAAAATGAAGCAATTATACTCCACTAAAGATCTATTAAAAATAAAAATTAAAATATATTTGAAAAAAAGAAAATGAGATTGAAAGTGAACAGATAAAATACACACCTCAAGGAAACAGAAAGAAGGGAAATAAATCCAAAGAATATGTAAAAAAATTTTTTTAATATAAAATTAGCATAAACCTAATGGACTTAATAAAAAGAATCCAAAATTGTTTTTGTTTTTTGTTTTTGTTTTTTTTGTGTGTGGTACGTGGGCCTCTCACTGTTGTGGCCTCTCCTGTTGCGGAGCACAGGCTCCGGACGCACAGGCTCAGCAGCCATGGCTCACAGGCCCAGCCGCTCCGCAGCATGTGGGATCTTCCTGGAATGGGGCACGAACCCGTGTCCCGTGCATCGGGAGGCAGATTCTCAACCACTGCGCCACCAGGGAAGCCCAAAATTATTTTATTTTTAAAGACAGTTGAAACAATTAAATATCTCTAGCCAAGAAAAAGAGATGGCATAACTACATGATAAAAGAAGTAAAAGTGGGCTTCCCTGGTGGCACAGTGGTTAAGAATCTGCCTGCCAACATAGGGGACACAGGCTCAAGGCCTGGTCCAGGAAGATCCCACATGCTGCGGAGCAACTAAGCCCATGTGCCACAACTACTGAGCCTGCGCTCTAGAGCCCACGAGCCACAACTACTGAAGCATGTGCACCTAGAGCCTGTGCTCCGCAGCAAGAGAAGCCATCACAGTGAGAAGCCCTTGCACAGCAACGAAGAGTAGCCCCCACTCGCCACAACTAGAGAAAGCCCGCGCACAGCAATGAAGACCCAACACAGCCAAAAAATAAATAAATAAAATAAAAATTTTAAAAAGAAGTAAAAGTGGACACAACTATAAGATTTGAGGAAAATAGAAATTTTATAACAATATTTTCTATAAAACACCATATCAACAAATTTGAAAATCTAAATAAAATGAATATTTTTTATAAAAAGTTATAAATGATAAATTTGGCCCAAGAATTTTAAAATTTGAATAGATTAACAGTTATAACACAATTGAAAAGTATTGAATGTAAAAAGGAAGTAACAGGACCACAGATTTTTCAGGGAACTTCTACCAAACCTATAGGTAAACTAATGATTCATTTTATATAAACACTTCCAAATCAATAAAAGAGGTAAAATACTTCACAACTCATTCTACTATAGTCTATACACCAATACTAAACAAGACAAGGATAATAAATGCATAATTATAGCCAGTCTCATGTGTAAACATAAAAGCAAAAAATATTAAATAAAATACTAGCAAAATCAACACAGTGAATAATACATCATAAACTAGTTGGGTTTATTTGGGCAATGCAAGGATGGTTCCACATCATAAACTCTAATATAATAATACACTGCTTTAACAGATTAAAGGAGAAAAACAAAACTAAATGACCTCAACAGATATCAGAAAGCACTGACTGAAATTTAATACCCATTTCCTGATGTGAAAATAAATCAAAGGTACTCAGTAAACTAGGAATAACTGACTTCCTCAGTTTGACAAAAGACATTGATTTGAAGGAAGAATAACTAGAACAAGTATCACATCTAATGGTCAAACGTAAAAGAACCCCACTGAGACAAAAACAAGACAAAAAAGCATGTCTGCTATTACCACTTCTATTTAACTAGCTAATTAGCTAAAACAGGAAAAACAGAAATAAGTATAAGTAACAGAAATGAAGACAAAACCAACACTATTTGAAAATAAAAACTATATAGAAAATTTAACTGAAGACTATTAGAATAAAACGGTTCAGTAAATGTTGAGATATAAAATCAATGGGCAGAGACTTCCCTGGTGGCGCAGCAGTTAAGACTCCGAGCACCCAATGCAGGGGGCCCAGATTCGATCACTGGTCAGGGAACTAGAACCCACAGGCATGCCACAACTAAGAGTTCACATGCCATAACTAAGGAGCCAGCAAGCTGCAACTAAGCAGCCCACGAGCTGCAACTAGGAGCCCGCCTACCACAACTATGACCTGGTACAACCAAATAAATATTTAATAAAATATTTTAAAAATTAAAAAAAATAAAATCAACAAGCAAAAAGTCAATAGCATTCCCAACTGTACACTAATAAATAAATAATTCAAAAAAGAAATGGAGGAAAAAAAAAGTTTTATTTGTATGCCAAGAAGAGTCACAAAATACCTATGCATAAACGTAACAAGAAATATACAAAAGAAGATTGGTTCAAGATGGTGGAGTAGAAAGACAAGCTCTCAATCCCTCTTGCGAGAGCACCGTAATCACAACTAACTGCTGAACAATATCCACAGGAAGACACTGGAAGTCACCAAAAAAGATACCCCACATCCAAAGACAAAGGAGAAGCCACAATGAGATGGCAGGAGTGGTGAAATCACAATAAAAGCAAATCCCATAACTGCTAGGTGGGTGACTCACAAATTGGAGAACAGTTATACCACAGAAGTCCACCCACTGAAGTGAAGCCCCACGTCAGGCTTCCAAACCTGGGGGTCCGGCAACGGGAGGAGGAATTCCTAGAGAATGAGACTTTGAAGGCTAGCAGGATTTGACTGTAAGATTTCAACAGGACTGGGGGAAACAGAGACTCCGCTCTTGGAGGGTACACACAAAGTAGTGGGCACATCAGGACCCAGCGAAAGGAGCAGTGACCCAATAGGAGACTGAACCACACCTACCTGCTAGAGTTGGAGGGTCTCCTGCAGAGGTGAGGGGTGGCTGTGGTTCACTGCAGGGACAAGGACACTGGCAGCAGATATTCTGGGAAGTACTCCTTGGCGTAGGCTCCCCGAGAGTCTGCCATTAGCCCCACTAGAGAGCCTGGGTAGGCTCCAGTGTTGAGTCACCTAAGGGCAAACAACCAACAGGGAGGGAACCCAGCCCCACCCATCAGCAGACAAGTAGATTAAGGTTTTACTGAGATCTGCCCACCAGAGCAACACCCAGCTCTACCCACCACCAGTCCCTCCCATCAGGAAACTTGCACTATCTTCGTAGATAGCCTCATCCACCAGAGGGCAGAGAGCAAAAGCAAGAAGAACTACAATACTGCAGCAAGTGGAACAAAAACCACATTCACAGAAAGATAGACAAGATGAAAAGGCACAGGACTATGTACCAGATGAAGGAACAAGATAAAACCCCAGAAAAACAACTAAATGAAGTGGAGACAGGAAACCTTCTAGAAAAGGAGTTCAGAATAATGATAGTGAAGATGATCCAGGACCTTGGAAAAAGAATGGAGGCAAAGATGACAAATAACATAGAAGAGAATTCCCATAAGGTTAACAGCTGCTTTCTCAGCAGAAACTCTACAAGCCAGATGGGAGCAGCATGATATATTTAAAGTGATGAAAGGGAAGAACCTACAACCAAGGTTAATCTACCTGACAAGGATCTCATTCAGAT
>NW_021149300.1:0-7591 GCF_002837175.3 Physeter macrocephalus
AAGTACATGTTGAGTCTAGCAAGTCAAAAGAGAACCGAGTTACCCACTGCTCGCTAGGCAGAGTTACCTTTTTCTATACCCGTTATTCTGTGTAGCGAACTTCCTAAACGAAGGATGCCAGAGGATGCCTAAGACGCCTGTGCACCCTCCATAACCCTGCAGTGTTACACCACGAACGCTGCTTCTGTGAAGCTGGCACGCACAGTGACACTCTCCTAGAGGAGTTAGTGACTTCACATAAGTGCTGTTTGAAGGAAATATAAGCAGAGTGTTTTTCTCAGTTGAACTCACCTAGGGCAAACGGGCCGACTTCCTGGGCGAGTTAGGGATTCTAGCACTGTGTTCCAGAAGCTGGTTTAGAGCTCAGAAAATCTAGCACTCCCAAGGAAACGTGCAGTTTGTTGCCCCTCACTCGGTAAACAGGGATACACTGAAGGGTTTACGAGGCTGGATTTTGCTGAAGAGGCCCGGAGCATGGTGCAGGTACGGAGTGTTCGGAAACTAAACGGTGGCTGACACGAGGTAGCAAGGAGAACGGAAAAGCCTCCTGCCGGGAAACTAAAGCAGAACCGCGATGAAGGGCTGACGGAGGTGCGGCACGGCTCCGTTAGGCAAGACACGTTAACTCCTTCCTTCGAGGCTAGTGCTCACGTTGAGGTTCACCTTTGGTATAGAGCAGAGCAGGAGGAGCTTCCAGCTAGGACGTGGAAGCACAAGCTTCCCTTCGAGAAAACATAGTGCCTTCTCTGAACAATGACCCCAGAGACGAAAAGCAATGCAACAACATAGCTTTTCAGGTTGCTACCACGTCGCAAGAATGGCGCTTTCAGAATTGGAAAAAAGCCCTTTGATATCACTCTCCCATAGGCAGGTTTACTCGCAGCCTAAGTACATGTTGAGTCTAGCAAGTCAAAAGAGAACCAAGTTACCCACTGCGAGCTAGGCAGATTTACCTTTTTCTATACCCGTTATTCTGTGTAGCGAACTTCCTAAACGAAGGATGCCAGAGGATGCCTAAGACGCCTGTGCATCTTCCATAACCCTGCAGTGTTACACCACGAACGCTAATTCTGTGAAGCTGGCACGCACAGTGACACTCTCCAGAGGAGTTAGTGACTTCACATCAGTGCTCTTTGAAGGAAATATAAGCAGAGTGTTTTTCTCAGTTGAACTCACCTAGGGCAAACGGGCCGACTTCCTGGGCGAGTTAGGATTCTAGAACTCTGTTCCAGAAGCTGTTTTAGAGACAGCAAATCTAGCATTCCCAAGGAAGTGCAGTGTGTTGCCCCTCACTCGGTAAACGGGGTTCCTCTCAAGAGTATAGGAGGCTGGATTATCCTGAAGACGCCCAGAGCATCGTGGAGGTATGAAGTCTTCTGAAACTAAATGGTGGCTGACGCGAGGGGCCAAGGAGCAAAGAAAAGCCTCCTGCATGTAAACCAAAGCGGAATCGCGATTAAGGACGTACGGAGGTGCTGCACGTCTCCGTCAAGCAAGACACGTCAGGGCCTTACTTCGACGCTCGTGCTCACGTTGAGGTTCACGTTTGGTGTAGAGCAGAGCAGGAGGAGCTTCCAGCTAGGAAGTGGAAGCAAAGGATTCTTTCGAGGAAACTCATTGTCTTCTCTGAACCCTACCCCAAGAGACTAAAAGCCCTGCAACAACACGGCTTTTCAGGTTGCTTCCACGGCGCATGAATGGAGCTTTCAAAATTGGGACAAACGCCCTGGGCGATCACTCTCCCATTGCCTGGTTGACTCGCAGCCTAAGTACAGGTTGAGTCTAGCAAGTCGAAAGAGACACGAGTTACCCACTGGGCTCTTGGCTGCTTTAGGTTTTTCTATACCCGCTCTTTTGTGTAGCGAACTGCTTAAACGAAGGATGCTGGAGTTTGCGCAAGAGACCTGTCCATCTTCCATAAGCCTCCAGTGTTACACCACAAACGGTGCTTCTGTTGAAGTCGGAACGCACGTTGACCCTCTCCTTGAGGAATGAGTGACTTCACATAAGTGGTGTTGGAAGGAAATATAAGCAGACTGTTTTTCTCAGTTGAGCTCACCTAAGGCAAGGGAGCCGACTTCCTGTGCGAGTTAGGGATTCTAGAACTGTGTTCCCGAAGCTGTTTTAGAGCTCAGAAAATCTAGCATTCCCAAGGAAACGTGCAGTTTGTTGCCCCTCACTCGGTAAACAGGGCTACACTGAAGGGTTTACGAGGCAGGATTTTGCTGAAGAGGCCCGGAGCATGGTGCAGGTACGGAGTGTCCGGAAACTAAACGGTGGCTGACACGAGGTAGCAAGGAGAACGGAAAAGCCTCCTGCCGGGAAACTAAAGCAGAACCGCGATGAAGGGCTGACGGAGGTGCGGCACGGCTCCGTTAGGCAAGACACGTTAAGGCCTTCCTTCGAGGCTAGTGCTCACGTTGAGGTTCACCTTTGGTATAGAGCAGAGCAGGAGGAGCTTCCAGCTAGGACGTGGAAGCACAAGCTTCCCTTCGAGAAAACATAGTGCCTTCTCTGAACAATGACCCCAGAGACGAAAAGCAATGCAACAACATAGCTTTTCAGGTTGCTACCACGTCGCAAGAATGGCGCTTTCAGAATTGGAAAAAAGCCCTTTGATATCACTCTCCCATAGGCAGGTTTACTCGCAGCCTAAGTACATGTTGAGTCTAGCAAGTCAAAAGAGAACCAAGTTACCCACTGCGAGCTAGGCAGATTTACCTTTTTCTATACCCGTTATTCTGTGTAGCGAACTTCCTAAACGAAGGATGCCAGAGGATGCCTAAGACGCCTGTGCATCTTCCATAACCCTGCAGTGTTACACCACGAACGCTAATTCTGTGAAGCTGGCACGCACAGTGACACTCTCCAGAGGAGTTAGTGACTTCACATCAGTGCTCTTTGAAGGAAATATAAGCAGAGTGTTTTTCTCAGTTGAACTCACCTAGGGCAAACGGGCCGACTTCCTGGGCGAGTTAGGATTCTAGAACTCTGTTCCAGAAGCTGTTTTAGAGACAGCAAATCTAGCATTCCCAAGGAAGTGCAGTGTGTTGCCCCTCACTCGGTAAACGGGGTTCCTCTCAAGAGTATAGGAGGCTGGATTATCCTGAAGACGCCCAGAGCATCGTGGAGGTATGAAGTCTTCTGAAACTAAATGGTGGCTGACGCGAGGGGCCAAGGAGCAAAGAAAAGCCTCCTGCATGTAAACCAAAGCGGAATCGCGATTAAGGACGTACGGAGGTGCTGCACGTCTCCGTCAAGCAAGACACGTCAGGGCCTTACTTCGACGCTCGTGCTCACGTTGAGGTTCACGTTTGGTGTAGAGCAGAGCAGGAGGAGCTTCCAGCTAGGAAGTGGAAGCAAAGGATTCTTTCGAGGAAACTCATTGTCTTCTCTGAACCCTACCCCAAGAGACTAAAAGCCCTGCAACAACACGGCTTTTCAGGTTGCTTCCACGGCGCATGAATGGAGCTTTCAAAATTGGGACAAACGCCCTGGGCGATCACTCTCCCATTGCCTGGTTGACTCGCAGCCTAAGTACAGGTTGAGTCTAGCAAGTCGAAAGAGACACGAGTTACCCACTGGGCTCTTGGCTGCTTTAGGTTTTTCTATACCCGCTCTTTTGTGTAGCGAACTGCTTAAACGAAGGATGCTGGAGTTTGCGCAAGAGACCTGTCCATCTTCCATAAGCCTCCAGTGTTACACCACAAACGGTGCTTCTGTTGAAGTCGGAACGCACGTTGACCCTCTCCTTGAGGAATGAGTGACTTCACATAAGTGGTGTTGGAAGGAAATATAAGCAGACTGTTTTTCTCAGTTGAGCTCACCTAAGGCAAGGGAGCCGACTTCCTGTGCGAGTTAGGGATTCTAGAACTGTGTTCCCGAAGCTGTTTTAGAGCTCAGAAAATCTAGCATTCCCAAGGAAACGTGCAGTTTGTTGCCCCTCACTCGGTAAACAGGGCTACACTGAAGGGTTTACGAGGCAGGATTTTGCTGAAGAGGCCCGGAGCATGGTGCAGGTACGGAGTGTCCGGAAACTAAACGGTGGCTGACACGAGGTAGCAAGGAGAACGGAAAAGCCTCCTGCCGGGAAACTAAAGCAGAACCGCGATGAAGGGCTGACGGAGGTGCGGCACGGCTCCGTTAGGCAAGACACGTTAAGGCCTTCCTTCGAGGCTAGTGCTCACGTTGAGGTTCACCTTTGGTATAGAGCAGAGCAGGAGGAGCTTCCAGCTAGGACGTGGAAGCACAAGCTTCCCTTCGAGAAAACATAGTGCCTTCTCTGAACAATGACCCCAGAGACGAAAAGCAATGCAACAACATAGCTTTTCAGGTTGCTACCACGTCGCAAGAATGGCGCTTTCAGAATTGGAAAAAAGCCCTTTGATATCACTCTCCCATAGGCAGGTTTACTCGCAGCCTAAGTACATGTTGAGTCTAGCAAGTCAAAAGAGAACCAAGTTACCCACTGCGAGCTAGGCAGATTTACCTTTTTCTATACCCGTTATTCTGTGTAGCGAACTTCCTAAACGAAGGATGCCAGAGGATGCCTAAGACGCCTGTGCATCTTCCATAACCCTGCAGTGTTACACCACGAACGCTAATTCTGTGAAGCTGGCACGCACAGTGACACTCTCCAGAGGAGTTAGTGACTTCACATCAGTGCTCTTTGAAGGAAATATAAGCAGAGTGTTTTTCTCAGTTGAACTCACCTAGGGCAAACGGGCCGACTTCCTGGGCGAGTTAGGATTCTAGAACTCTGTTCCAGAAGCTGTTTTAGAGACAGCAAATCTAGCATTCCCAAGGAAGTGCAGTGTGTTGCCCCTCACTCGGTAAACGGGGTTCCTCTCAAGAGTATAGGAGGCTGGATTATCCTGAAGACGCCCAGAGCATCGTGGAGGTATGAAGTCTTCTGAAACTAAATGGTGGCTGACGCGAGGGGCCAAGGAGCAAAGAAAAGCCTCCTGCATGTAAACCAAAGCGGAATCGCGATTAAGGACGTACGGAGGTGCTGCACGTCTCCGTCAAGCAAGACACGTCAGGGCCTTACTTCGACGCTCGTGCTCACGTTGAGGTTCACGTTTGGTGTAGAGCAGAGCAGGAGGAGCTTCCAGCTAGGAAGTGGAAGCAAAGGATTCTTTCGAGGAAACTCATTGTCTTCTCTGAACCCTACCCCAAGAGACTAAAAGCCCTGCAACAACACGGCTTTTCAGGTTGCTTCCACGGCGCATGAATGGAGCTTTCAAAATTGGGACAAACGCCCTGGGCGATCACTCTCCCATTGCCTGGTTGACTCGCAGCCTAAGTACAGGTTGAGTCTAGCAAGTCGAAAGAGACACGAGTTACCCACTGGGCTCTTGGCTGCTTTAGGTTTTTCTATACCCGCTCTTTTGTGTAGCGAACTGCTTAAACGAAGGATGCTGGAGTTTGCGCAAGAGACCTGTCCATCTTCCATAAGCCTCCAGTGTTACACCACAAACGGTGCTTCTGTTGAAGTCGGAACGCACGTTGACCCTCTCCTTGAGGAATGAGTGACTTCACATAAGTGGTGTTGGAAGGAAATATAAGCAGACTGTTTTTCTCAGTTGAGCTCACCTAAGGCAAGGGAGCCGACTTCCTGTGCGAGTTAGGGATTCTAGAACTGTGTTCCCGAAGCTGTTTTAGAGCTCAGAAAATCTAGCATTCCCAAGGAAACGTGCAGTTTGTTGCCCCTCACTCGGTAAACAGGGCTACACTGAAGGGTTTACGAGGCAGGATTTTGCTGAAGAGGCCCGGAGCATGGTGCAGGTACGGAGTGTCCGGAAACTAAACGGTGGCTGACACGAGGTAGCAAGGAGAACGGAAAAGCCTCCTGCCGGGAAACTAAAGCAGAACCGCGATGAAGGGCTGACGGAGGTGCGGCACGGCTCCGTTAGGCAAGACACGTTAAGGCCTTCCTTCGAGGCTAGTGCTCACGTTGAGGTTCACCTTTGGTATAGAGCAGAGCAGGAGGAGCTTCCAGCTAGGACGTGGAAGCACAAGCTTCCCTTCGAGAAAACATAGTGCCTTCTCTGAACAATGACCCCAGAGACGAAAAGCAATGCAACAACATAGCTTTTCAGGTTGCTACCACGTCGCAAGAATGGCGCTTTCAGAATTGGAAAAAAGCCCTTTGATATCACTCTCCCATAGGCAGGTTTACTCGCAGCCTAAGTACATGTTGAGTCTAGCAAGTCAAAAGAGAACCAAGTTACCCACTGCGAGCTAGGCAGATTTACCTTTTTCTATACCCGTTATTCTGTGTAGCGAACTTCCTAAACGAAGGATGCCAGAGGATGCCTAAGACGCCTGTGCATCTTCCATAACCCTGCAGTGTTACACCACGAACGCTAATTCTGTGAAGCTGGCACGCACAGTGACACTCTCCAGAGGAGTTAGTGACTTCACATCAGTGCTCTTTGAAGGAAATATAAGCAGAGTGTTTTTCTCAGTTGAACTCACCTAGGGCAAACGGGCCGACTTCCTGGGCGAGTTAGGATTCTAGAACTCTGTTCCAGAAGCTGTTTTAGAGACAGCAAATCTAGCATTCCCAAGGAAGTGCAGTGTGTTGCCCCTCACTCGGTAAACGGGGTTCCTCTCAAGAGTATAGGAGGCTGGATTATCCTGAAGACGCCCAGAGCATCGTGGAGGTATGAAGTCTTCTGAAACTAAATGGTGGCTGACGCGAGGGGCCAAGGAGCAAAGAAAAGCCTCCTGCATGTAAACCAAAGCGGAATCGCGATTAAGGACGTACGGAGGTGCTGCACGTCTCCGTCAAGCAAGACACGTCAGGGCCTTACTTCGACGCTCGTGCTCACGTTGAGGTTCACGTTTGGTGTAGAGCAGAGCAGGAGGAGCTTCCAGCTAGGAAGTGGAAGCAAAGGATTCTTTCGAGGAAACTCATTGTCTTCTCTGAACCCTACCCCAAGAGACTAAAAGCCCTGCAACAACACGGCTTTTCAGGTTGCTTCCACGGCGCATGAATGGAGCTTTCAAAATTGGGACAAACGCCCTGGGCGATCACTCTCCCATTGCCTGGTTGACTCGCAGCCTAAGTACAGGTTGAGTCTAGCAAGTCGAAAGAGACACGAGTTACCCACTGGGCTCTTGGCTGCTTTAGGTTTTTCTATACCCGCTCTTTTGTGTAGCGAACTGCTTAAACGAAGGATGCTGGAGTTTGCGCAAGAGACCTGTCCATCTTCCATAAGCCTCCAGTGTTACACCACAAACGGTGCTTCTGTTGAAGTCGGAACGCACGTTGACCCTCTCCTTGAGGAATGAGTGACTTCACATAAGTGGTGTTGGAAGGAAATATAAGCAGACTGTTTTTCTCAGTTGAGCTCACCTAAGGCAAGGGAGCCGACTTCCTGTGCGAGTTAGGGATTCTAGAACTGTGTTCCCGAAGCTGTTTTAGAGCTCAGAAAATCTAGCATTCCCAAGGAAACGTGCAGTTTGTTGCCCCTCACTCGGTAAACAGGGCTACACTGAAGGGTTTACGAGGCAGGATTTTGCTGAAGAGGCAAACGTCAGGGTCTTACTTCGACGCTCGTGCTCACGTTGAGGTTCACGTTTG
>NW_021149301.1:0-7577 GCF_002837175.3 Physeter macrocephalus
TACCCACGAAGTTGATGTTGTCAAATTTAATGGTCATAGTCCCATCCTCATCATAATAATCATTAATAATCATTCTGTCCACAAATAGGCATAGTTTTATTTCTTCTTTCCAATTCTTTCCAGATCTTTTTCTTGCTTCATTGTGGTATTGAGGAGAAGTGGTGAAAGCAGACATCCTTGCCTTGTTTCCAGTCTTAAAGGGAAAATATTTCATCTTTTATTAAATATTATGTTAGCTAAAGGTTTATCAAGAAGCTCTTTAGTTAGAGAAGCTCCTTTGTATATCTGTTCTACTGAGGGTTGTTTTTTTTTTTTTTAAATCAAGTATTAGTGTTGAACTTTTTCAGATACTTTTTCTGCATCTTTTGGGATTATTCTTTGGTAGTTCACTTTCAGTCTTTAAAGTTGGTAAATTACGAGGATTAATTTTGCATGTTGAACCAGGTTTGCATTTCTGAGATAAACTATACTTAGTATTGATTTATTATCCTTTTTATACATTGTTGAGTTCAATTTGCTAATATTTATTGAGGAGTTTTGCTTCTATATTAATGAAAGATATTTCTCTTCAGATGTCTTTTTCTTATTATGTCTTTGTCTAGTTTTGTTATCAGAGTAGTGCTGATCTCATAAAATAAATGTTAATAAAAGTGTTATCTCCTTTTCTATTTTCTAAAAGAGGATATGTAGAATTGATATTATTTCTTACTTATAAATGTAGAATTTTCCAGTGAAGCCATCTGGGCCTATAGTTGATTATATATAGTTGATTACAGTTGATTTGTTTTGTTGTTTTTGTTGTGTTGTTTGAAGGTTTTAAAAAAGAAATCTAATTCGTTTATTAGTTATAGTAGTATTTAGGTTATCTGTTTCTTCTTAAGAGAGCTATGATATTTTGTGCATTTCAGTGAATTTGTCCATTCAAGGATATTGAATTTATGGATTAAATGTAAATATTATACTTACCAATGATTAAGAAAATAATACTTAAAGATTATATAATATTAAAATATAATATGGATAGGGTTGACTTATTTTTTTTTTAAATCTCCTTTGCCCATTATTTTTTTCTGCCTAGTGCCCTGTGGGGTAAAGGGCCTGCTGAAGACCAGAGTTGAAAGGATTTCTAAAACTTACCAGAAAAACTCCTGTGGTTATGTTATCTAACATCCCATAATTTTCAACTCTATTTTCTACTACATCAAATAACCATATGATTACTTCATGATTTTTTTTTTATTGCAAAGTCATGACCCCTCAATTTGAGTTTTAAAGTTTTATGTTTTATTATAATGAAACCTAAGTTCTATGTTGCCATTGTTTTTCATGTAGTTTAAAACTGGAAATTATCCATACAGGAGCAAAAACATCAGAGCAATTATGGGGACCTACTAAATCATCTTTAAAAGCACTTTCTTCTGGAAAGCACCTTACTCACTGCATTCTGGTCCATTAGTCTAGTCTAGGTTTAATGGAGAGAAGAGAACAGAGAATTAACCTTCAAAGTATCCCAAATCAGATGTGTATACAAAATATTCTTTGTTTGAAATTTTATTGTTTTAGTTGTTTCCTTAACAACTATTATATTAATGCCTTTTTGATTGCAGATGGTTTTATTACTTATTTAGTAGAGGTACATATGTATGAAAAATGGACATTTGAATAGTACCACATGCCTTACTAAGACCGTTGGCTACAATTGCTACTTTGAGGTTTTAGACATAAACCTGGTTTCTGAAGTTTTAGAGGTAGGACTGAATGATGTAGTTTGTCTAGTGAACATCACTCTATAAAAGGAAGCTCCCTTTTGGTCACTTAAATTGTAGAGGAAGAGCTAGGTTGTGAAGAAAATTGTAATTTATAGAAAGTGGTGTTACAAGCATAAATTGCATATAGACTTCTATATTAGCCATTGCTCTTGCAGTTTTATATCTTGAATTAAAACCTGAGACTCTTCAAGAAACCTCATAAGTATGCTAATACTATAATTAAGAACAGGTAGCATTACAAATGCAAAGTTTCGTCTTTTCATTTTAAAGGTTTGGTTTCATTTTTTAACACATAACAATACTGTTTTTGAAAAAATAATATCCTTTAACTTAAAGAAAATGTACTCTCTGGACATGTAGATTGAAAGCTCTATGTATTTTAACTGACATAATCTTGATGTAAAAGTAATTGTTTTCCTGTGCAGCTTGACCTTTAGTAAAATGAAACTGTTTTAAGACTTTCTATTTAGAACATTAAGATATACATCTCCAGTAGTTACTGCAATTCACCCACTAAACACATATAAGTAAAAATGCTAGGTTTTTTGCTAGTTGCTAAGAATGTGTAGCTCAACATTGTAATGCCTGACTTCAAATATCTTGAAATCAAATGGAAAGAGAAGATGGCTATGCTAATTATCACAGGGTACTGTGATTAATTGGTGGTAGGAAAGTGTAGAACTTAAGAACTAGATTCAGAATGCATTGAATTCCATTTTAGCTCCACTGCTTGTTGCCTGGGTAATCTATAAACCTTTAATTCCTCATCTATATGATGAATATAATGACATTACCTATTTTATGGGTTTATTCTGAGGATTAAATAAATTAGTGTATGAAAAGCACTTAGCACAGCGCCTGGGCAATAGTAAGCACTTTAATAAATGTTAGCTCTTTTCAGTAGTACTGTGGTAAAAGTGTATGGTAGGGGCAACAGGCATACAATTGAGGCCCAAAACACAGGATCAAGAACTGCCAGGAAATGAATCATTTTGATAGAAGTTACCCCAGAGAAGAGGTGTTAGGACAGGAGGGAACGGTTTATGCCCAACGAGGCACAGAGGTTGATAATGTATGGAGCGAGATCAGACTGCAGTGTCAATGCTCTGCATAGAGAGAGAAGCAAGGGCCAAATTTTGAAGATCGTTATTGCTATGTCAAGGAAGTTGGAGTCCAAGCTAAAAGTGGTGGAAAAACACTGAGGAAATTTAAGCAGGGGAATGAAGAATTTTGATGAGGGGAATTATGGGAAACGCCTTCAGTTTTAAAAAAAGAGCATTTTGTAAGCTGGGTAAAGAGTGACCAGAAAGTTATGAGGTTGAAGACAGGGAGACCAGTTAAATTTTTGCATTAAACCAGGAGGAAAGTGATGAGTGCCCTCATTAAGGCATTTATTTGCTCTAAAAAGAATTAAACCCATTAAATTTTTATAGACAATATTCAAGGATTCATAATCAGAGTAATTTGTGTAGTATTTATGCAGAATTGGCCAGTATATTTGTTCCTGTTAGGTTTTATTGTCTTTTAAAAATCATCTATTTTCCATTTAACTGTATTTAAAAAAAATATTTATCAGGAATGATGCAAATTATATTATCAATAAGCAGTGTATTAATTATCTATAGGAAATTTATGTTTACCTTGAATAGATGATCATAGTTGATCTTATTCAGTAATAGTTAATTTAAGCCCCAGTCTGCTTTATTTTTAAAAATGAACAGATAAAGACCTAATATGATTTTGAATTGCTTGCCTGAAACATAGCCCAGTTGTCTTTGAGATGTGACTAGATGACTAACTTCCATTACTTAACTCTGCTTTTATGTCATCATTTTGAAGGACTATAATCCAAATATTGGTTTGAAGAACCTCTCTTTTACTTTCAGTTTGTTAGATGAATTTGATCATTTTAGCATATTCCTTCATATTTTCACTTTTTTATATCTCAGGGTTATATCAGAGCTTATGGCAATCTGACATTTTGCACAAACACACCAATTTGTCCTTCATAATAAGAACATTTTTTTCTCTCTTACAAAATCTGACATTTTATGGTAAATATCAAGCTATTAATCTACTTCTCTATTCCCAGCACACTTAATGCAACTTTTTCATCAAATCATAAATTCAAAATGTTGATCATTATGTTAATGAAAAATATAGCACATCTTTAAATCAGGTTTTAGATTTTGGATGTGTTTTCAGTATGAATTTGCGTTTAAGCTCAAATGGACAAAATATCACTGTTGCTACAGTTTCGGCTCACTCTGATTTTTAGCATGCCAGTTTATCAGTTATTTGGGGCACTTTAAAAACATGGGGAAAATGAGGATATTATGAAGCTTTAATTGGTTTCCTGATTTTGATTAATTTTCTTTAAATGATATTGGATAACTTGAATAAAATCATTAAAGAAAAGAGAATTTCAAAAGTGCATTTTTCTGGCTAAAGTTTTAAAACTAACTTTAAATTCGATTTAAGTAAACTTTTCATATTTTTCACGGGGATGTAAAGAGTCATGTTATAGCCATAGCACCAGCCAATAGAAATCTTTCTAATTAGACAATTCGAGATTTTAGAGTCAGAAATGTCCCATATCCTCTAGAGATATACACTCTCAGAAACTATGAATATAGTGTTGTTTTTGTTGTTATCGATTTGTCTCACTGTTTTCTAAATAAAATTAGCTAAATGATCAAGTGATCACACTTTTAAAGCAATCTCATTTTTTTCCTTCATTGGTTAAAAAATAATGTTTCAGGTAGTACCTTCTGTTTTGGACAGGAAGATTGTAGTCTGAACTGAGTCACCTTCTGAAAGAAATTCCAAGAAGCCAACATAGTTAAAAATGTTTATCGTTGAAATTAAGAAATTGAGGTAAAAATACATATTAAGAAACCATTTCTGATACCTTGATTTCAAATTATTTACATTGTAGGTAAAATTATAAATGGTAGCTATTATAAAATTTTTTCTGTGATTATAAACAAATAACATTTTATACAGAAATGCATATTTTTCATAACATCTGAACTCTACAATATATGTAAATTTTATAGGGGAAATTAGTATTTTATTATCTGAAATTAGAAGGCACTTACAGTCTGTGATTATTGATTTATAAAAGAAATTCAAATAAATAAATAATTTTTCAATGTTTCTCAGAATAACATCTGTACCTCCGTCCTTTCATGGCTCTTAATCAGGATATATGACGTCCTAAGAATACTCTTGTGCTGAATTTTGCTATTGTTATTCATTTATTCAGCAAATTTTAATTAAATGCTTACTATATACTATGTACCAAATACTGTTCTAGGTACTGGAATAGTGCCATGGACATTATGAACAAGGCTACTGTTCTCAAGGAGTTTACATTTTAGTGGGGAAAGATATTTTAACTAATGATCAACCAATAAATCAGATAATTTCAGACTGAAATATAAAAGAAGTAGGTTTATGCAAGAGTATAGAATAAGGGAGAGGGCAGCTACTTTATATGTGTCTTAGAGAAGTGTGATATTTGAGGTGAGCTCTAGATGATAATGAGCCAGCCACATGAAGACCAGTTGCCCAGTATCACTTAGAATGCTCTCCCTTTGTCTGTACTTACTCCTGTCTCTGTAGGTCTTTCAGTTTCATTGGAAGGGGCCTGGAGTTGCTGGATGCTCTTCCTAGATAGAGAAATGCTGAGAAAATAGTCAGATTCCTTTTCAACTAATGCTAGTATCATTTCTTTCTGCTATCCCTGCTTTTTTCTCCTGTCTGTTCTCAGTACTTCTGCATGTTTTTAGTTACCAAGGAGTGATTTCTTGTCCCACATATGTTAATATAGAAAATAGGATACTTTTAATGGTTTTTTTTCCATTAGAATTATCAAGTTCTAGAACACTATATAATTTATCATTGTTATTACTGTTTCTGTCTACCCTGCCACAACCACTAAGACTCTCTTTTTCACGGATATATCCAAGAACCTGACATGGTGCCCAGAATATAATAGATATTCAGTGAAATATTTGATGGATGAATACCTTGACACTCCAGACAGAGAATATTGAGAGGGAATCTGCTTGAGTTAGTGTTTGCTCGGTCTTGTTAACCAATGCGACCAAATCTCCTTGTATCTGCCTTCCATTTTTATGCCTGTGCCTGACGACGGACTGTCTGACACGGTATCTTCCATAGGCTATCTCCTGTGGAACTTCCTATAGGAAGTCTCAGGTGGAGAAACATTTGAAAAGATTTGCACAACACATTGTAATGCTGACTTTCCATTTGAACAACCAATATCAAATGCTGTTTAGCTTGAGTCCCCAGAACCCAGATGGTATGCTAAGTATAGAGACTGCTTGTGCCATCCACATTTACTCTTGAGTACAATTATATTAACAGATTAGTTACAGATAGATAATATAATTAAAGTTTCAGAATGTTTTAGTGCTTTAGTTCATGACTGTAACTTGTAGATCCTTCACTTGACTGCTTTATTTACTGAGATATTCTTTGGGAAAATGCAGGACATTGTAGATATTTTCATTTGGGTCTATGTTTTGCTTCCTTGCCTCAAAACATGATTTTTTTCCCCAAGTTTCTTAGCTATATGGACCCAGAAAGGGCAAGCAAACCATAATAAAATTCTGAAGTACCAGCTTGAATCATGTACTTTGCCAGTCTAAATTGATTTTAACACTGTTGGCTGTTCCCACTGTTTATGCATAACTTACCTTGAAGGAATGCAAAACCCTTTATAGGTTAAAGAATCAGAGGATGATAATGATTTGCATTGACAGTATGCAAAGAAATTAGTGGCAAGACCCATATTTGAATATAGATGTATTTTTTCCGACCCGCAAAATGTATCACTTGTTTTTTAAAGATGTCTTGGCTCTGTTCCTCTCCCCAGTTGGAACTTTTTTCCTTTGTTTCCATTTTCTCGCTCTGCTCAATTTTGATTTCACTTCCAACAGTTCTTCCTCAATATGGAACCTGTCCTGGAATAGAGATTTGACTCATTGCTTTTGAAAATTCATGTGGCCCAAGCTGTTCTAACTCCTTTTGGAACTTCTCAAGGACCCTTTGCACTCATATGCTCTTGGACTAGGCAAAACCACTTACATTTTAACCTTCTGTACTCAGTGGGCCTGCCTGGTTCCATTGAATGCCTTTTGGATTTTCCTGTTGATTCCCTCTTCTTACTCCCTCGCAGACCCTGGTACCATATGTATCTGGTGTTGTGGTTTATCCATGCCTGTTCATGTATTGGCATTCAAGAGGAGGATAATTTTTCATTTAACTTTGTTGAAATTGTTTTCTATGTATTTTCTTTCTGCAGTTTACTTGCCATAGATAGGTAGGTAGGTAGATAGATAGATAGTTAGAGTTGTTTTTTTTAATGTGGAAACTCAGGGATATTAAAAAACTATGCTACCACTGCCACTGTCCACCTACAACTCGGCCTCACAGATTATATTTCTTAATTTCCACATAGTTAACTTGTTTTGATTATATCTAAAATTATAGCTTTAATTTTGATTTTAATCTGATAATATAGTACATAAAATCACTACCATTTGGAATTTTTAAGTAGTTTCTCTGCATAATGTACACTGTCTACTTTTCTAAATGCTCTGTGGATTTAACAAAAGATTTTTTTTCCTATTTTATATGCTCCTGTTTCTTTCTGCTCTGTTTTTAACAGAACATTTTGGAAGTTCAGTCTGTAGTTGCTGTCTGTACTGCCTCACATTACATACTCGTCTTATGTTCTCTGTTTAGTTTAACATTCCCACCCCTTCATTGGAAGTG
>NW_021149302.1:0-214 GCF_002837175.3 Physeter macrocephalus
CTCGCACTCCTCCTCCTGCAACCCCCGCGCACCAAACAGCAGCAGCAGCCTCGCGACGAGAAAGCTTCAACGCCGGAAGCTGTGCGAGGAGAAACACGTGTAAACGCGCGCGGGAAAAGACAGAAAGATACACATCTGTAGCGACAGTGAGAAAGGGAGACTGAGCGAAGAGAGACACGCTTGTAGACGGGAGGCAAACGAGAGAAAAGAGGAA
>NW_021149302.1:7203-7576 GCF_002837175.3 Physeter macrocephalus
TTCCTCGAAATTACTCTGCACATACACGCAGCACAGCGAGTCGGCTTGCTCATCGACGCAGACAACGACACTCAACCGGAAACGTAAACTTTGGTGTGACTAAGGAAACAATTTTTTTTTGCTACGAAGAGAGTCGCTGCCAAACCCGGCGCAGAATGGATAGGAAGACAGAGCAAAAAAGAAGACGAAGGCTATGGTAATACCTTTGTCACCGCAGAACCCGCGCGAAAAGAAAGAGAAGCGCCCCTGGGGAAGAAAAACACGTCGCCAAAGCGAAGGGAAATGCTGCAACTGCAGCTGCGCTTCTTCTCCTCTTCCTTGTCATTCCCCCTCTCACTCTTCGTGCCGCAGCTGCTCTTGTTCTTCCTGCTGC
>NW_021149304.1:0-291 GCF_002837175.3 Physeter macrocephalus
ACGTCTCAGTGTACACAATAAAGACCTTACGCGTGTTGCAGTGAATACGCGTGCACACGTTCACGAATACGTCCACCCAGACATATAAACTCGTGTACATTTTTTACTAGGCACATGTACCTAAAGAATGTAGAAATTAAACCACGTATACACACATGTCGGCCTTCACACTCAATACATGCTTGTGCACAGGTTGATGGGTGATGACCGTTGCACCCTTTAATATCACGTCAGCAGCAGTCAGAAGTGTGGATAACACGTCATTTACGGTGGACATGTGAGAGTTTGGAA
>NW_021149304.1:7188-7557 GCF_002837175.3 Physeter macrocephalus
TGGCCAACTTGGTGTACTTCCAATGTGTCAGTTACCGGAGATAAGTATGTTGAGACACGTTTTTGTGTTATCTGCTGCTAATGGCGTTGTAGGTGCCTCGATCTACGTGTGTGTTTGTGTGTGTGTGTTTGTGTGTGTACGTGTGCACCCGTGTATGATGAACATGTGTGTCATCAACGTGTCACTCTTACACGTAACTGGCGAGCATTCGTTCCTTTGTGTGTTCAGTTGTTGGCCAAGAGTATGTCTTGACGCACACATTTTGCACACGTACAAAAATAGACGCCTCCCGTGGATATCTGTTATCTGTTCGTAGGGGCATTAGCAGCTGCGGGGGGACACTAAACGTTCTATAGATTAGCTCACCTG
>NW_021149305.1:0-7557 GCF_002837175.3 Physeter macrocephalus
ACATATTGTACATACAGCAGGTGGTCACAGCCTTCAGAACACACACACACAAAAGATACATACATAAACCCCGTAAAGACCACAAAGGTGTATAATCGTTACCACGTCCGAGATGGAGACAATGTATTAGCACCAGATCAGGTATGCTGTTCATATAGCCTTGGGTCCTGGTTCGTACAAGGTTCACAGACGTGCACTCGGTTGAAAGGTTTTTTAAAAAACGAGGAACCCCCAAATCAAGCGAATTGTGCTTACCCTAGAAACAGGGCAAAATGGAAGGATCTGAAAACAATGTCACCAACACCTCTTAAAAAGGCTCACTCCTGTTTGATCGGACTGTGAAGATACTAACGTTACTCGAGGAGCCGTGAAGACTCCCAGCACAGGAAGCGTTTCTGTGCTATATTTTAAATTAGATTAATTGGTTAATATTTGCAAAGTGTGCTGCAAAGCCTTCTTTTGTTAGTTTTTTTTTTTGGGGGGGGGTTGTTGTGTTTTTTTGTTTTGTTTTGTTTTGTTATCTCAGTGTGCCTCTGCTTTGCATTAACTTCCATCGAGGAAGCCATTGTTCTCTGTTATGGGGTCATTGTCTGATGTAAATTGGAAGTAGCATTTTTGCTATTTAAGACTTTTCATGTAAATGAACTGAATGTTTCACGGAAGAGTTGTTGGTCTTTAATTTCAAACAGCAAATTGGAGTTGCACGTAAATTGGGACACATATTTACACGTGTTTAGAAAGATCTATGTAATCTGCAAATTTTGCCAGCCACCGGGATCACATTTATCAATGTTACAAAATGGTGAAATTGAAACTCATCTTCTTTTAGCCTGAAAACGGTGCCAGTACTCCATGGGTTGAGTTTCAGCTTTACCTGGGCTTGATTTCATTTGAAAGGAGGCCTTTTTTCTTCTCCCGAAGGTGGGCCTTTATTAATATGCATGTAAAAACATTACGTGCATTGGAAAGGATACAAGGCCTTGCTTATCTGGAATCTTGATCCACTGCGCATATTACGATGTATGGAATTTCATAATGTCCACACCATAGTAAATCCTAGCTTTTCTATATTTAGAATCTTTGTTTACTTAGAATACCTTCTTACCCCTCCCCCAATTCCCTTCTCCTAAGAGTTGAAAGCACAGCACAAAGTGTTTGAATGGTTTCAAGAATTGTACTTCCAAAACTCAAGTCTGGATTGCTTATCGCAGGAGCCTTCGGTTGTAGAACCACCTCACATGGCTTCAGAATGTCATATACTTTTTGAGCAGAGCTTTTTACAAAGCCCAGTATTTTGGTCAAGCCTCGGAAATTAGTTTGAAAGCACAATTCATCATTTGCACAAACAGCAACAGATAACACTGCATCTGCTTTTTAAAAACCTTAACCAACCAGAAGTAAAAGATAATAATTCCTTGCAAATTATCTCAGTTCTATTTTTACAAAGAGGATTTCAGAGAAATCCCTTTGCCAGGTAGATCAGTAGTGAAAAGCAAAGCACCCATCTTTATTCTATGAAATCACTGAATTTCACAGCAGAAAAAAACAATTTTTAGTGTAAGTTTCAAAAAAATAAATAGCACTACCCCTCTTCCAAAAAATTAATACAAAGTTTCATTCTATTATTGTGCATATGTAAGGCTATCTTGGGCACCACTCTGCTTTGGGCAACAATAGAAGTAAAGAATGAAATAAACTATTATTTGACTACTGTAGATAAGAAGGGGCAGAACAAAGAAATCATATTATTCTTCTGTCAAATAGAAACTAAAGAAATGCCAAATCCTTTGGGATTTTGTTGTTGCTGTTTTTATTGCTAACTCTTAATGTCTTCGTTCTTTCCTCCAATCAGTGTATTGCAAAATCCCAGCTTTTTTTTTTTTGCTTTATTTTTTAAACCTTTTGTGGTTTGAAGCTGACTTTGTAGGCGCATATAGATATCAGTCTACACATCATACTTTTCCTCTGAATTCCACTATGAGATTGGAAAATTCCTTTGTTAGGCAGAGCACACAAAAGGTGTGTTCCTTGAGGGAAAGGAGAAGGAAAACAAAAAGAAAAGCCTTTTCTTTATCTCACCATCAAAAGGCCCGAGAAACCACTCCTTAAACTGACAGCCCCCTGACTTGAGCTACGTATTTTTTAGCTCAAAACTAAGACTAGGCCTAGGAGTTTATAGAGTTTCATATGTTAAATTTGTTGGCTTGTTTTCAAAGGAAGTATTACACTATTTAACACTAGCATTACAATTTCAAGATCTGTAGCTGAGTAGCCAGCAAAGGGGAAAAAAAAAAGATCGATCCTATGTCTTCAACAATATATTGATAGAATCAGAATTTTTTAATATTTTCCAAAAACATACCCTTGAAAGAAATCATAACCAGATTTAAGTTATTATTATATTAACCTGCCAGAAACAGACTGAGGGGAGGTCTAGGAGAGGATTCCCCTTATTTTTTGTTGGTTATTTCATAAACAGATTTTCCATAGCAAAGCCACCTCCCCTTTCCCAAACCTTATCTGGAAATACCTGCAAAGCCTTCACTCAGAGACCTGAAGGAGGTGGGGGCTATGTCCTATTAAAAGATAAACTGAGACACATTAAAATTTTTAAATGGGGATTTGAGCAAAAATCTATGCCAATAGGGCAGTGCCAAACCGGAAGTGGTAGGAGACTCCACCTACAGAGGCATAGGGAGAAGGTGAGGACTCAAAGCAAGGAAATTATTTGATTGGCTACAGCTTAAAACCTAGTTGGCTGTTTGTGATTGGCCATCCTTATCGGTTTTGATTTTGTAACCTGGAGGTATTTCCGGGCTTAGATTTTGGTTTATTTACATAAGTGGCATTAGAGCCACCTCAGTTTAATGGCCTCCTCATTTAATTTAACGGTTCAAAGTTGGGCATTATTTAAGAGTCCCCCTAGATATCCAAATGACCTCCTAATTCCTGGCCCCTGGATGAATTCACTAATCTTCATCTCCTACTGTCTCTTTAGGCCTAAATGCTGAAAAGCCAGCCTTGCCCAGGGAAAGAGAAGGATAAGGACGGAGGAAAGGGTTGTTGTATGAACTCTAGAGAATCAAAGAAGAGCAAGAAATTTGGGGATTGGGATACCAGCAAAGAGTCATCTTCAGCAACTATGGGCCGACGGACAATACCTGTTGACAACTTTGTAAGATTTCCTAACCCTTTGTAACTTTTACATTATGTCTGGGCTTCTTTGAAAGGATCTGGTGTTTGGGCTTTTTCCTACTAAGTCCAAGAGGAGGGGAAGAGAAAGAGGAGAGCTGGGAAGGTATATGAGAAAAGGAAAGACAACCAGACTTAATCCTTTAAGGAGGAGAAGCTAACACATAGGAAAGGAGACTTACTTCCACCCGAGAACGGATCTCCTTGGTTCCCTGCAGCACAGAGGCTACCTGGGCACTCTGTATGTGAATCTTCATCTTTGCATCTTCCTCCCCCCACCATCTGTAGCAGTTAGCCCAATACCTTGTACATGCCATACTTGAAATTAACTAGTTATTTGTGAACTAGAGAATGGATAATAAACCCACAGGTACCTAAAAATAAGCATGTCCCAAGCTAAACATAAGATCTTTTGCCACTGTACTGGATACTGTAAGTGCTTTGTCTAGAACCATCTTTGGGGTATACACCCCCATCCCCTAGCTGCTGAGACTATTGATGGCTGGCCACTCACAGCTGAGTCCCTGGCAAATTATTGCCTTGGCTGTTTTGTGCCCGGTCCTGTGAACTGTCTCACCCAAGTTTACACTCCTCCCCCGGGGGCAGCCAGTGTCTGGCTGATGTAGCAAGACCAAGGCTTGCCTTAATTTGGGCCAGTTCTAAAGAGCCATCCTAGCTCCAGAACTCCCTGGAAATTGGCTTAGGCCTCAGTCTCCACAGCACTGTGGGTCAACTCCTTCTACCTAATCTGGCCTTCCTCACTGCCTCACAGGTGGCTCTCCAGAGATTATCCAGAGCCTATTTCAAAGAAACTCAGCCCCAGACACCAACCAAACCAGATCCACCTCCCCTTCAATTCTGCCATCTGATGACACTTAACTACCTCATCTATTCCATCGCCATGTGCTGAGGATTCTACCTCCCAAGGATCTGTTGATTCCAGTCCCTTCTCTCCATATCCATCACCTGCACTCAACCTCCTGCTCATCCCCTCAGCTCAAAACTGGTCCCTAACTGATCTTCTTGCCTCCAACCTGGCCAACTTCCAATACATTCTCCACACTGAGAACCCTAGGAACATTTCTAAAGATGCCATCTTGACACCCCTCTTCACAAACCTTTCCATATCTCTCCATTGTCCTTAGAATAAGGTCCAGGCTCAGAAGACTTGCCATGAGTCAACCCATTTGCCTGTCCACATCCCTTGCCCTCCCCCCTCCCATTCTAAGATCCAGCCTTGTAGAACTTTTCCTTCTTTGAATGAGACCTGATGGCTCTCACTGTCAGGCCTTCACAGTGCTGTTCCCTCTTTCCGGAAGACTCTCCCCGCCCTTCCCAATCCCATTTGTCTAACTAACTCCCATGTATCTTTAGGTCTAAATTTATGTCACTCACTTGGAGAAGCCTTCCTTGACCTCTCTCTACACATACAAGCTGAGTGGCCCTGACATGTCCCTAAGTTATTCTTTTCACGTGACACTTGCTGTGCGGCTTGCAGGATCTTAGTTCCCCGACCAGGGATTGAACCCGGGCCACCATGGTGAGATCGCCGAGTCCTAACCACTGGACTATCAGGGAATTCCCAACACCTGAGTTTTTGGCTCTCTCCCCATGTGACAAGAAACCTGTGAGATCAGGGACAATGATACTTTGGCTCACGGAGGTCTCCCCAATGCCATCATCACATATGGAAAGACATTGAAAAGTTAGGTGTTCAGAACATCCCGATTGATTAAATGCCCGTAGGGATTTTTTTTCTCAGTGACATTTGGAGATAAGAGATGATTAAATACTTTACAATTTTTGCTAAACAATGATAAGTTTGTTTAACACCAAAAGACCCAAAGCCACATATCACTAGGGAAACATTGGTTATTTCTGGAGAGGTAGAAAACACAAATATAAACCAAGAAATGTTAAATTAGGAAAATAATAACCAGAAAATATGACTGCAAAATAAAATACATTCATTTGTCAGCAAACAGTTGGAAGATGCTTAAAAAATATTGCTGTAGATTTGAGCAAACACGTATTAGAATAAATTACACAGTGTGGGAAGATTGCTCTACTGTTGAAAGAGAAGAGCAGCTATTTCTAACATGCCACTGCTTAGGGTATATATGCATGATCCTGTTCCAATGATGACAGAGCTGTACAAACTGATTTTTTATGAACAACTAAATAAAAAGTTTAGCAGAGAAGGTATATTCTCAATAATAAATGATTTCTTTAATGGAAACAATATATGATTTTTTAAAAACTCATATATTGAGTTTATGTTATTGTAACTAACAACCAAAGAGGCAGCCATTCTCCAGGAATTTTTAATTCTGGGATTAAATCACAAAAATTCCAGCACACAAAATTGATCACTGAATCATTCACAGATAAGCTGCTGCAGCCAAGAAATTGAAGTCAAAATTTCAGAGATTGCTATAGGATATCATCAGTGAGGTTAATTTTATTTTAAAAGGGGGGTGGGGGGGTATAAAAAGGACTTGCCTGCCAGAAAGACTCAATCCTGGACTTTGAAAGATGAGGCATAACTACTGAAATCTTTGTACCACACAGTGGTTTGCTGGATATGTTACAGCAAAGAACTTTATAAAGATAAGTTATTCATTGTCCTCTTAAAGACAGTAGTTTCAAATCTGCTGTCTTTTTCATTAGTAAATGCTGTCCATAACACACCGTCTGGCAGACATTTTGTTAGAACAAAAAATGCGTGGGAATTCCCTGGCGGTCCAGTGGTTAGGACTTGGCACTTTCACTGTGGTGGCCGGGGTTCAATCCCTGGTCAGGGAACTAAGATACCACAAGCCTCTCGGCAAGGCCAAAAAAGAAAAAAGAAAAATGCTTAATCTGTTCTTTTAAAGATAATGTTCTAACCACGGAAAGAAAGTGATTACTTTTAGAAAGAAACTCACACTATGGAGAGAGCATTTTAGAAACAGATGTTTAGCAATCACTTGTGACTTGGTGCTAAAAATTATGTGTGAATATTACCTTTAACAACTATCAACTATGTAGTTTATATCATAAAGTGAATTTTCTAAATTGTTTTAAAAAAATACAACTCCCAGATGAAGAGCTTTGGTATATTTGAACCTATTTGTTTAAAATATAAAAATGCAATTGCAACATCTTCCAATTTACAGGAACAACTGACTGACATTGGGAAACAGCGACTCATCACCCAAATTTCCACTCCACCTTTGGCATAGATGGTAGGTGGGGTTAAAAAGTGAGCATTATCATTAAGCACTCGGTGAAAATGATCCACCTGTTCTAATGGTACATAACTTTGTGAAGCGTCTTTTCCCACTAGGACAGCGTTTAAAACAGCCAACGTAAAAAGAAACTGAATTTAGAACAAGATCTTCAAATCGCTTTATCACAATGTGTTCTACCAACATTTCCCAAAAAGATGCAGGTTGAATACTAAAAATTTTAATGAGAGCCAAATACTTTATACTGCTCATAAAGAAAATTAAATTTTAATGACATCGTTTAGTCCATCATAATTTCAACCTTCTTTGCCTTCTGTTTTTGTGTATAATTTGTAATGTACAAGACATATCAGGATAGTACTCTCTGTGTTTAATTATAAGTGAATATATAGGTGTGATTCATCAAGAGTAAAAGCCACTGGGGACTTCCCTGGTGGTCCAGCGGTTAAGACTCCACGCTTCCACTGCAGGGGGCATGTATTCGATCCCTGGTCAGGAACTAAGATCCCACATGCTGCGCGGTGTGGTCCAAAAAAGAAAAAAAAAAAAAAGAGTAAAAGCCACTGGATTTGAAAATTTTCCTTGAGTGGATAAGCTCAGTTTTTGCTAGATAGAGTGAAAAGTTGTATTCCTTAATTTCACTGCATTGACAGTCCAGATTTGGGGAAATAAATAACCATGATCAGATAAATAATCATCATCACACCCGTCTTGAGTTTCCTCCTCAGCCTCTTACGAAATATAACAGCAATCAACTGTATCACTTCCAGAGGATTCCCGGATCCTCCCTTTCCATCAGTGCCTCTCCTCTGACCTTTCTCTCATTTTGTCCCTCCCAGTCCATCACACAGAGTGTTAAGTCAACTTGACTGTAGCACGTGGAAAATTCAGAGCATAAACCACAACCAGTTAAACTACAGTAAGTCCCCTACCTACGAACCTTCAAGTTGCAAACGTGCGTTCGCATGTCCAATTACGTAAGTTAGTTCACGTGTCTGACGTACATTGTCACGTGCATGCATCCTCTACACGCGGTTGTGCTTTTGTGTACTCCACAGTACTGTAGAGAGTACAGTAGTACAGGATCTTTATTTCAAGCTAGATCTGCAAGAGGACGACTTCATTGAACTCCTTG
>NW_021149306.1:0-4040 GCF_002837175.3 Physeter macrocephalus
TAGACGAAAAAGAATATGTAAGCTTGGTAGCAATCTACACAATAATCGACAAACGTCTCTGCACAAGGGAAGCAAATACGAGTTCACCAGAAAGGAAAACAACATTGCAAATCTGCTATATACCTTTACGAAAATATAAAACAAAAGGGAGGGTGGGAATTGTGACTAACTTCGTGCAGCCGCGAAGACCCAACCAGTTGTCACATACGTGCAGCCAGAGCAGGCGTTGGTCTCTGGGCTGAATTCTCATGGGAATGTGGGAACTGGTGAGGATGTGCCAGCTAATGCAGCCCCATTGGAGATGTGCTGCCTGATCCCCACTCCAGGTGCCGAAATCTCCAGGGGCAGGGGACCCAACCTAAAACTAAACATGCATGGCACACCCAACGGATGGTCGAACCTCTGAACGGGAAGATGTTTGAAAAGTCACCTAATCTGTTTTTTAGAATATTTTCCTACGTCGAACCTCTTTGATTAAGGTCTCCCCACCTGGCGAGGACAATACCCTGAACACATGGTTTTCCACGGCTTGGAATTTGTTCCCTGGATGAAGCTGAATTGGGGGAGGACACAAACACAAGCCCTAGGGTGTTTGCACAAGCCCAGGCCATCTAATCTCGAAGCAAGACAGGATATTTCCAAATGCTGAGTTTGCCCCAGGTAAGCGACTGGGGCTTAAAGAAATGCTGCCGCCTTGTGGCCGATTCGCAGAACAACAACCTGCAAACCGGTGCCCAGGGGCACTGCACTGATGGTGGGAATGTAAATTGCTAACAGCCACACTGGAGAAAAGTTTGGAGCTTTCTAAACAGCTAAAATATAGGGCTACAGAGGATCCGGGAATTCCAATCTGGGGCGTATATCTTGGAAAAGCCAGTATTCGAAGGACACATGCACCCAGATTTTAGTGCTGCCCTCTTTTCAAGAGCATAGACTTGCAAGCAAACTAATGTCCTACAAAGGAACAATGGATAAAGAACCTGCGGTACATATGAACAAGGGAATACTACTCAGCCATGAAATGAAGGCAATGAGTCCATTTGCAGCACTTGGATGGATCTTGGAAGAATCATACTGGATGACAAACGTCAGCGAAAGAGAAATATCTTATCATATCACTTATAGGCACAATCGAAAAATTTGTACAAATGAACAACTTCCGTAAGAGGAACACAGTCACAGATTTAGAAAGCCAACTTATGGCTACCAGAGGGGAAGTGAGCGGGAGAGGCATCAACCTTGAGTTTGAAATGGGCACCGATACCCTTACATACAGGAAATGAGTAATGAATAACGTCCTTCTTTTAGCACATAGAACTTGTCTCAACACACTGTAATAGACGAAAAAGAATATGTAATCTTGGTAGCAATCTACACAATAATCGAGAAACGTCTCTGCACAAGGGAAGCAAATACGAGTTCACGAGAAAGGAACACAACATTGCAAATCTGCTATATACCTTTACGAAAATATAAAACAAAAGGGAGGGTGGGAATTGTGACTAACTTCGTTCAGCCGCGGAGACCCAACCAGTTGTCACATACGTGCAGCCAGAGCAGGCGTTGGTCTCTAGGCTGAATTCTCATGGGAATGTGGGAACTGGTGAGGATGTGTCAGCTAATGCAGCCCCATTGGAGATGAGCTGCGTGATCCCCACTCCAGGTGCCGAAATCTCCAGGGGCAGGGGACCCAACCTAATACTAAACATGCATGGGACACCCAAAGGATGGTCGAACCTCTGAACGGGAAGATGTTTGAAAAGTCACCTAATTTGTTTTTTAGAATTTTTTTCCTACCTCGTACCTCTTTGCTTAAGGTCTCCCCACCTGGCGAGGACAATACCCTGAAAACATGGTTTTCCACGGCTTGGAATTTGTTCCCTGGATGAAGGTGAATTGGGGGAGGACTCAGTCACAAGCCCTAGGGTGTTTGCACAGGCCCAGGTCATCTACTCTCGAAGCAGGACAGGATATTTCCAAATGCTGAGTTTGCCCCAGGTAAGCGACTGGGGCTTAAAGAAATGCTGCCGCCTTGTTGCCGATTCGCATAACAACAACCTGCAAACCGGTGCTCAGGGGCACTGCAATTCACAGGGTCTGCAGGGCTGTAAAAGACATCTGCACTGGCTAAATATCATGGCGTAAGTTTTGGAAAAGGATGTGAAAACAAGGAAGAATTGCCGGAAACCCATATCACCAGGTACGTGTTTGTGGCATATTAAAGCACGTAAAGAGCTGCTAATAGCACCAGTGACTGTCTTGGAAAAAGGGCGTTCGGCTTTTTATCCGTTGTATGATGGAAATCACCGAAGGCCCTATTTGGCACATCTAATATTCCGGCAATGCAAATCAGCTCGACAGAGAGGTATCATCTCTCCCCATTCCGCCAAACCATCATCACAATCTCTAACAGCAACAAACGGTTGGAGGGGGCGTGGGGTAAAAACTATCCTTGCTCCAGCTGATGGTGGGAATGTAAATTGCTAACAGCCACACTGGAGAAAAGTTTGGAGCTTTCTAAACAGCTAAAATATAGGGCTACAGAGGATCCGGGAATTCCAATCTGGGGCGTATATCTTGGAAAAGCCAGTATTCGAAGGACACATGCACCCAGATTTTAGTTCTGCCCTCTTTTCAAGAGCATAGACTTGCAAGCAAACTAATGTCCTACAAAGGAACAATGGATAAAGAACCTGCGGTACATATGAACAAGGGAATACTACTCAGCCATGAAATGAAGGCAATGAGTCCATTTGCAGCACTTGGATGGATCTTGGAAGAATCATACTGGATGACAAACGTCAGTGAAAGAGAAATATCTTATCATATCACTTATAGGCACAATCGAAAAATTTGTACAAATGAACAACTTCCGTAAGAGGAACACAGTCACAGATTTAGAAAGCCAACTTATGGCTACCAGAGGGGAAGTCAGCGGGAGAGGCCTCAACCTTGAGTTTGCAATGGGCACCGATACCCTTACATACCGAAAATGAGTAATGAATAACGTCCTTCTTTTAGCACATAGAACTTGTCTCAACACACTGTCATAGACGAAAAAGAATATGTAAGCTTGGTAGCAATCTACACAAAAATCGAGAGACGTCTCTGCACAAGGGAAGCAAATACGAGTTCACCAGAAAGGAAAACAACATTGCAAATCTGCTATATACCTTTACGAAAATATAAAACAAAAGGGAGGGTGGGAATTGTGACTAACTTCGTTCAGCCGCGAAGACCCAACCAGTTGTCACATACGTGCAGCCAGAGCAGGCGTTGGTCTCTGGGCTGAATTCTCATGGGAATGTGGGAACTGGTGAGGATGTGCCAGCTGATGCAGCCCCATTGGAGATGTGCTGCCTGATCCCCACTCCAGGTGCCGATATCTCCAGGGGCAGGGGACCCAACCTAAAACTAAACATGCATGGGACACCCAACGGATGGTCGAACCTCTGAACGGGAAGATGTTTGAAAAGTCACCTAATCTGTTTTTTAGAATTTTTTTCCTACGTCGAACCTCTTTGATTAAGGTCTCCCCACCTGGCGAGGACAATACCCTGAACACATGGTTTTCCACGGCTTGGAATTTGTTTCCTGGATGAAGGTGAATTGGGGGAGGACACAAACACAAGCCCTAGGGCGTTTGCACAGGCACAGGCCATCTAGTTTCGAAGCAGGACAGGACTTTTCCAAAGGCTGAGTGTGCCCCCGGTACCAGACTGGGGCTTCAAGAAATGCTGCCGCCTTGTGGCCGATTCGCAGAACAACAACCTGCAAACCGGTGCTCAGGGGCACTGCAGTTCACACGGTCTGCAGGGTTGTAAATGACACCTGCCCTGGCTAAATATAATGGCGTAAGTTTTGGAAAAGGATGTGAAAATAAGGAAGAATTGCAGGATACCCATATCATCAGGTACGTGTCTGTGGCACATTAAAGCACATAAAGAGCTGCTAATAGCACCAGTTGACTGACTTGGACAAAAGGGGTTTCGGGTTTTTACCCGATGTATGATGGAAAACACCAAAGGCCCTATTTGGCA
>NW_021149306.1:4466-7547 GCF_002837175.3 Physeter macrocephalus
ACGTCTCTGCACAAGGGGAGCAAATACGAGTTCACCAGAAAGGAACACAACATTGCAAATCTGCTATATACCTTTACGAAAATATAAAACAAAAGGGAGGGTGGGAATTGTGACTAACTTCGTTCAGCCGCGGAGACCCAACCAGTTGTCACATACGTGCAGCCAGAGCAGGCGTTGGTCTCAAGGCTGAATTCTCGTGGGAATGTGGGTCTTGGTGAGGATGTGCCAGCTGATGCAGCCCCATTGGAGATGTGCTGCCTGATCCCCACTCCAGGTGCCGAAATCTCCTGGGGCAGGGGTCCCAACCTAATACTAAACATGCATGGGACACCCAAAGGATGGTCGAACCTCTGAACGGGAAGATGTTTGAAAAGTCACCTAATCTGTTTTTTAGAATTTTTTTCCTACGTCGAACCTCTTTGCTTAAGGTCTCCCCACCTGGCGAGGGCAATACCCTGAACACATGGTTTTCCACGGCTTGGAATTTGTTTCCTGGATGAAGGTGAATTGGGGGAGGACTCAGACACAAGCCCTAGGGTGTTTGCACAGGCCCAGGCCATCTACTCTCTAAGCAGGACAGGACTTTTCCAAAGGCTGAGTGTGCCCCCGGTACCAGAATTGGGCTTCAAGAAATGCTGCCGCCTTGTGGACGATTCGCGGAACAACAACCTGCAAACCGGTGCTCAGGGGCACTGCAGTTCACACGGTCTGCAGGGTTGTATATGACACCTGCCCTGGCTAAATATCATGGCGTAAGTTTTGGATAAGGATGTGAAAACAAGGAAGAATTGCAGGAAACCCATATCATCAGGTACGTGTTTGTGGCACATTAAAGCACATAAAGAGCTGCTAATAGCACCAGTGACTGGCTTGGACCAGAGGTGGTTCGGGTTTTTCCCCGATGTATGATGGAAAACAGCGAAGGCCCTATTTGGCACATCTAATAGTCCGGTAATGCAAATCAACTCGACAGAGAGGTATCATCTCTCACTATTCTGAATAACCATCACCACAATCTCTAACAGCAAAAAAGCCTGGAGGGGTTGTGGGAAATAAGCTAACCCTGCCCAGCTGATGGTGGGAATGTAAATTGCTAACAGCCGCTCTGGAGAAAAGTTTGGAGCTTTCTAAACAGCTAAAATATAGGGCTACAGAGGATCCGGCAATTCCAATCAGGGGCGTGTATCCTGGGAAAGCCAGTAATCGAAGGACACATGCACCCAGATTTTAATGCTGCCCTCTTTTCAAGAGCATAAACTTGCAAGCAAACTAATTGTCCCACAAAGGAACAATGGATAAAGAACTTGCGGTACACGTGAATAATGGAATATTACTCAGTCATGAAATGAGGGAAATGAGTCCATTTGCAGCACTCGGATGGGCCTACGTAGAATCATACTGGATGACAAACGTCAGAGAAAGAGAAATATCATATCATGTCACTTATAGGCACAATCGAAAAATTGATACAAATGAGCCAACTTCCATAACAGGAACACAGCCACAGACTTAAAAAGCCAACTTATGGCTACCAGAGGGGAAGTCAGCGGGAGAGGCACCAACCTGGAGTTTGAAATAGGCTCACATACCCTTACATAGAGAAAATGAGTAATGAAAAAGGACCTCCTTTTAGCACATAGAACTTGACTCAACACACTGCAATAGATGAAAAAGAAGATGTAAGCTTGGTAGCAATGCACACAAAAATAGAGTAACGTCTCTGCACAAGGGAAGCAAATACGAGTTCAGCAGAAAGGAAAGTAACATTGCAAATCTTCTATATCCGTTTATGAAAATATAAAACAAAAGGTGGGGAGGGAATTGTTACTAACTTCGTTCAGCGGCAGAGACACAACCAGGAGTCACATCCCTGCAGCCAGAGTAGGCGTTGGTCTCAAGGCTGAATTCTCGTGGGAATGTGGGACCTGATGAGGATGTGCCAGCTAATGCAGCCCCACTGGAAATGTGCTGCCTTATCCCCACTCCTTGTGCCAAAACTTCCAGGGGCAGGGGCCCCATCCTACAACTAAACCGGCCTGGGCCACCCAAAGTATGGTAGAACCTCTGGGCGGGAACATGTTTGATAAGTCACCTAACCTCCACATTTCCCGAAGGTGTTGTTCCCACCTCGAGCCTCTTTCCTTAAGGTCTCCCCACCTGGGGAAGGCAATACTCTCAAAGCGCAGTTTGTCACAGATTGGAATTTCTCCCTGGATGCAGGTTAACGGGGGAAGGACTCAGACACAAGCCCTAGGGTGTTTGCACAGGCAAAGGTCATCTAATTTCCAAGCAGGGACAGGACTTTTCCAAAGGCTCAGGTTGCCCCACGGACCCAATTGGGGCTTAAAGAAATGCTGCCGCCTTGTGGCCGATTCCCATAACAACAACCTGAAAATCGGTGTTCAGGGGCACTGCAATTCACAGGGCCTGCAGGGTTGTAAATGACACCTGCCCTCTCTAAATTTCTTGGGGTAGGTGATCGATAATGATGTGCAAACAAGGCGGAATACCAGCAAACGCATATCATCAGGTATGTGTTACTGGCACGTTAAAGCATATAGAAAGCTGCTCAATAGCACCAATGACTGGGTTGGAGAAAAAGGGCATTCGAGTTTTTCCTTAATGTATTATGGAAAAAAACGGAAGACCCTTTGGGCAAATGTAATATTGCGGTAATGCAATTCATCTCGAGAAAGAGGTAGGTATCACCTCTCAACAATCAGCATGACCATTCTCACCAAGTGTAAAAACAAGAAATGCTGGAGGGGGCGTGGAGAAAGGTTAACCCTGCCCAGCTTATGGTGGGAAGGTAAATTGCTGACAACCACTCTGTAGAACATTTGGAGCTTCCTAAACATGTAAAACCTAGAGCTAAAGAGGATCCAAATATTCCACTCTGAGGCGTATATCCTGGGAAAGCGAGTAATCAAAGGACACACACACCCCAATATTTACTGCAGCCCTCTTTTTGAAGAGCATAGACTTGCAAGCAAAGTAATTTTCCTGGGAAAGGAGAATGGATAAAGAAGTTGCAGTACATATGAACCATAGAATATTAGCCATGAAATGAAGGAAACGAGT
>NW_021149307.1:0-187 GCF_002837175.3 Physeter macrocephalus
TCTCTTTTTGCGAAGGCACCCGACCTTGCTGCTGCGCATCGCGGTTTGCACTGAAAAGCGCTTATGGAGGGTTACTTGGACACACGACAGAAAACGTGAAGGGGGAGCGCAGCCCGCGTGATGGCTACTATTGCACTGCAAGAAAACCAATGGCAAGACGGTACGATATTGCTTAGTGGACACACGC
>NW_021149307.1:6127-7534 GCF_002837175.3 Physeter macrocephalus
GAGTCTACATGCGGCCCGGCTTCCACATTTCTGAGTGTTCCACCCGTCTTCTACGCGTGCATCGACAGCCCTATTTCACGATCGGAAGAGAACGAAACAGCCGCAACACTTTAAAATACCCCTATAGATGGGCGGGCACGTTGAGGGAGTTGTAGATCTCGCGCTAATGCGAGTCTGGACGTGTAGCTGCCGGAGCCGGTTCTGTGTGTGTGTAGTGGTGTTTTCTGGTGGCAGAGCTGTGCAAGGTGATACCACCGTATGAGACTCGTATGTTCGTGCCAGTCAGGTGTGATAGCAGTTTGTTGACTGTCGTCCGTGATACCGTGTGATTAATGTGTGGATGGGCGTTGGAACGTTACATACTGTGGCTCCACATACAGCCATAACTGTTTTAGACAACCTATTGCATGTATGCAAGTTTTCAAGTAGGTCCAGATACATATCATCTACATTCTTTCACCCGTACGTATTTGCGTCGCGTCATCCGAATCGCGTGCAACTGCACAGACTCTCATGCTGCGCTGCATATACAGAGGCGATAACTGAGATCATACAGTTTCGTCCGGGGTTGCAGTAGTGAATGCAGAAGCCGCTATGCAAGTAAGCTGCAGAGGGGCATACGTGTGTGCAGCCTAATGTGCATCCGTCGGGATTGCGTACTTGCTTAAACGGGCATGTGACGTGTACATACGTGTTCGCCTTCACACGGTTGAGTACCTCAATATCCAGTGGCACCTACGATTCACGCTGCACATAGACGCACGAGTCACATGGAAATAAAGCACGCCGCTGAACGTGTTCCGCGTGACGTACGCGAAACGCGCACGCATATGTGTATATCCGTCGGCGCAGAAGATCTTCGTTGACGTGCGCACACGCTGATATCCTTGCGTGTGCATCCGTGCGCGGTTTCGCGCAAGGGAGCATCGCTTCAGTTTGAATGACCCGTAGTAACTTTCTGTAGGAGGTGAACTTAACGGCAAGACGCAAGGAACTACATCACTGAAGAGTGCGCGACCTCTGCCAGTTGTATCTGGAGATATTTTTTCATTTCTCTCCTTGTTCGGCAGAGGGCACTGGTATCTTTACACACCTGCTGCAGTCCTGCGCAGCTCTTCTCCCCACTGTCGTTTTTTTTGCCTTGTCCGTCGTGCACGTCCTTTCTTGTGCTTGCTCTTCTTATAGACGTCTGCTTCAACAGCGAGTACTGGACCCTCTCGTGCGACGTCATTGAGTGATAAGTCTTCGTTTGTAGGACGTCCAGCGGGAGTACCAGTGCGCGTCAAAGTTTGTGTGAACGCTGCGGTCGCGAGTATGAATGCAGGTGCAGAGGGTGTGGCGAGCGGCGCTCCCACTGCTTCTAGTTCCACCTATTCAGTTAGCAGTTTGGAGGCGATAAGAGACAGC
>NW_021149308.1:0-812 GCF_002837175.3 Physeter macrocephalus
AATCCGCATCTTGGTCTCTGTGTGTCGCTGTGGCCCTCTGCTGAGACCTTGAACAATAAAACCCACAGTTTATACACAGCGCCCTGCCGTTGGACCCCCCAATTGAATGGAGAAAGACCCCTGCAAGCTTCAAGAGGCTGAATGTGAACTTTGACCCCCCAGGGGCTGTTGACATAGGCCACGGGAGATCCTGCCAGCTTGTAGCACATCTGATGTGCACTTGGGGCCACTCCCGGCACTTCTGGAAGCAAGGAAACAGCCTATGGGCGGGCCAATACCTTCGTGCAGCTGGCTACAGACAAGATGCAGCCCGGCACCTCTGAAGGGGCTAACCAAATTCAGCCCAAGTGACAATCCTCGCCAACTAGGCCAAATCACGTTCCGAGGAACCATGGGAATGTCCACCACAGGAGGCGGTGGGCTTCAGCAACCATGACCCAGGTTCCAACCCCACGGCCGAAACTAGGCCACCTTCCCGGCCAAGTGTCGCCAGCGCCCAGCCGGAAGGGTTCGCGGCCCTGAATCCGGAGTAAGCGCTCAAATGCTTGACAGCTTCGTCCTGTGTGCCCTCCTCCTGCTCACAGGGCAACTTGACCCTACTGGAAGCAAACACGGGGACACTGTACACCAGGGAAGACAGACCGCAAGCGTGTCGGCTTTGATGACACCGACCTTACCCCATGCATCCTGGCACTTCTGCACTGCCACAGCGACACTACTAAGGATCTCACAGAGATCAAAGGCACTGGCCCCGAGGACCACACACAGATTTCAAACGCAAGACCTGTGCCACGCGAGGAGACCGGGTAGCT
>NW_021149308.1:5099-5628 GCF_002837175.3 Physeter macrocephalus
GCAACTTGACCCTACTGGAAGCAAACACGGGGACACTGTACACCAGGGAAGACAGACCGCAAGCGTGTCAGCTTTGATGACACCGACCTTACCCCATGCATCCTGGCACTTCTGCACCGCCACAGCGACACTACTAAGGATCTCACAGAGATCAAAGGCACTGTCCGCGAGGACCACAGACAGATTTCAAACGCAATACCTGTGCCACGCGAGGGGACCTGGAAGCTTCAGAGGGAACAGTGGCTGTCCACAGCAGCGCACCTGGCATCGCAACAGTGACACCATCTCTGCCCCGCCAACGGACTGCTCCAGATAAACCTCTGGCTGTTCCAAAAGCCTGCCCGCCCCACGGGACGGCCGCATCATGCCCTCTGGGAGAAACACTTTCGCTTTGTACATTCCCAAACGAGGGAACAAAGTGGCCAAAGGGCATGTTCGCATAACTCACCTACCCCCAAGGAGACCGGCACAGACGCCTCAGGATGTCTATCTTCTCTACGTCCCGCAAGACACCCTTGGGGCGTCATTC
>NW_021149308.1:7000-7528 GCF_002837175.3 Physeter macrocephalus
AGGGAACAGTGGCTGTCCACAGCAGCGCACCTGGCATCGCAACAGTGCCACCATCTCTGCCCCGCCAACGGACTGCTCCAGATAAACCTCTGGCTGTTCCAAAAGCCTGCCCGCCCCACGGGACGGCCGCATCATGCCCTCTGGGAGAAACACTTTCGCTTTGTACATTCCCAAACGAGGGAACAAAGTGGCCAAAGGGCATGTTCGCATAACTCACCTACCCCCAAGGAGACCGGCACAGACACCTCAGGATGTCTACCTTCTCTACGTCCCGCAAGACACCCTTGGGGCGTCATTCGTCCGGCAATGGAATCACAACTCTAGGCAGGTTACCTACCTCCCCGCATCCACGTGAACTGTCAAAGCCATCCCCTCCATAGGCAGCTGATGCCAGCCCATCACGAACATGACACATCCTTGGGAAGCCGAGGCTAGTGCCTGCAACCAAATGATGCCAGCCCATGCCACAACATCACCCAGGACCTGTCCTCGTCACGCCTTACCGTTCTGTCCAGTCCATCGGCCACC
>NW_021149309.1:0-669 GCF_002837175.3 Physeter macrocephalus
CCTGCTACACCTAGTCAGCAGCATGCTATCGATGCACAACCCAACCGACGTACATCCGTTATATGAAGGTCAGAGAGAAACATTCGCCTTGGGATGCACCTGGTACATCATATATTATGTATGCGCACTTCTCCACGCGGCGGACTGAAGGAGGCTGAACGTTGATTTGTAAACGTATTATCTGTGTATACGTGTAACATTTTCCTGCGTGTGCGATGCCTTTTTTACAGCAACCGACATGCTTGGAGGCGTGCAACTGCGTCGCCCTGATATTAGGAGGATTTGTTTGTCTGTTTTTTTGTTTGATGTCTGTTATCATTGCGACGCTGCTGATGAGCAGACTATTTTCGAAGGTGGGTTTTTCTCCCCGCATCGTTTTCTTTGGTTACTCAGGAAGTAGTGGGTGGATCGTTAACTGACACTTGTATGTCCGTACAGACTTTACGAGTGCATGCTTCAACTTACACAGAAAATTTTCCTACGTACATTTGTATGTGTGCGCACATGTGTTCGCAAGTCTGCTTGGAAGTAGAAAAGTGTAAAGGTGTGTATCTCCGTGCGCGCGGATGCACGATGTACAATTACTAAGTTTATATATATTTTGTGGCGGCATCTGTGTGAAGACAGGCTAATCGGAAGGCGCGCTCGGGATCCATCTGTAGGAAGTAG
>NW_021149309.1:7197-7516 GCF_002837175.3 Physeter macrocephalus
TGTGTGTGTGTATATACAGACAAACATATGTGTATCTCTATGTATGTATGCCTATGTGTGCGTATATACGAATCAATGTACACGTGCGTCGGAGTCGACTAAATGTTTATGCGTCAACTTATGGTTGAATGTATACGTGTAGGCGTAAATCTTGAAGAGATTTGTCAAAACCGTGTACCTGAGTGTGAGAGTATACGCTCGTGTGCTATATCTCGCAGTTCCACTACAGTAGGGTTCTCTATCTCTGTAGATTCACACGTTTCGTGTAGGAATCACTGCGTATTTCTTCAGGTGTGGGAGCAACGATTCAACGAACATT
>NW_021149310.1:0-150 GCF_002837175.3 Physeter macrocephalus
GTGAAAGGGGGTGCTCGCGCGCTTCGGTTTCAGAGGTAATGCGTACCTATGACGCCGGACGAGTTGAAGGTGGGTATTTCCGGCAGGAACTACTACGGAATTTAATGAATGGCTCTGCACGCTCTTCAACTTCAGAAGCTCTTCTACTAA
>NW_021149310.1:663-3860 GCF_002837175.3 Physeter macrocephalus
GGGACAAACTTCCAATACAGGTAGAGAAGGAGATAACAGTGACATATTCTGTTTCCCGTGCGTGAGGGCAGAACTGACAAACAACTTGTTAACTTCGAATGCAAAAACACTATGGTGGATCCACTCATTACTTTTGTGACAGGACCGACGGGTCCCCCTTTTCTGCCTTGCCTTTCATACTCGAAACATTTAACCAGCTCACCAGCTGTGCACATCGATGAAGGAAGTGGAATGCAACGACGTTCCTGTGCTCGTGGTCGAATAGAGTATCAAGAAAATAGAGCACCTGCTGAATGACCACGGACGGATTTATTTACTGTATATTTAGCAGAGAATAGACCATTTATACCGAAGAGATAAGCTGTACATAGAGAAAAAAATTGACATACCTATCGAGCCGGTGCCACGCGACATCATTCAAATCAGGTATTTGCTCACACGTGATGTGCAATATATCTATAGGACCAAGAGGAGATCCACGCCACTCTCCTTCCAGAAGTAGGCAGAAAGCCGCAAGTGACCTCCCACGTATACACGCATATGTACGCATAAGCATATCGTCGTGAATACTTTTTACACGAGTGTACGTGCGCAGATAGATGAAAATATCTCCGTGTAGGTCTGCAGGTCCCTCCCCCGCAGTCGCTCTACGTGCGTGATTCGTGGGGAAAAAGGGGAAGACAAGGGATCTCCCATTTTTGTAGGCGCGACGAAGAGAGGCAGCTGATTTGCGATTCCTGGTGCAAGAGCACGACAGCAGACTTCGTGTACGGAAACAAATAGAAACTGCAGAGACCGTCGAGCGATTTTTTGTGAGCCAAAAAAAGTTACCTTTAACATTAGGGCTCTATTCATCGGACACGGACTCAGCGGTGTCACCTCATCTCGCGGAACGGTAAAGACGCACATTCGCTCGGGTTTTACAATCAACCTACACTCGGGTGGACACACGACACCTTCCTCATATTTTCGTATACGGGTAAACAATATGTGCTGCGCTTGACATGAAAATGTTACACGTAGCATATAAAGTTCAGAACTTAAGGTGATTTTCGGAGTTTACTAACGCATTGAGTGACTCTACTTTTGCGTACAGCGAGGCAGATTTATTTGATACCGCTGCGTTCCCCTCTATAAGGGTTTCAATATATTTTTTCATTCAACATCCAGATACGATAGAGACCGAGCGTTGATGTGTGCTCCTATATATTTGTGTATGTATATATATATATATATATATATTGCACACGCACATACGTGTTCGTATAGAGGAACAGAGTGTAAGGTTCTCCATCATTCACATTTTACTAGACGTAAATTCAATTACACCACCACATTCGAGGGCATTCAAAATTCAGCAGTGCCTCCGGAGAAAAAGCATCAACCGTGTCGGTGTCCCTAGCTGTAAGAAGGAAAACAAACCCAGGTTTGATTCTTCCTAACCAGGTACTTCAGCTGAGCTCTACAATGCGATGTATTTGCGTATGTGAATCTGAAAAATTCGAACCCTGTTTGTACAACTGAGGACCATAGGTTTTCCAACTAGTACACGTGTATATCGCCAGTTCATCGCATGTATATAACAGTGAGAGTTTTAGTGCGACTGCTTCTATGCACCGCTACCCGTAGTGAGACAGCACCAAGGAGATTGTAGCACTCTGGTCCCAACGGAGATCAAAACTAATTTTTAATATCTTTGCAGTATTAAGACTTCACTAACCCTGCTTTGGTCTTTCGTTGAAGGAAAAAGCTACACTTGTGCACAGGTTCCACCGCTGCAGCAGAGGGATGCAAAGGGCAGACGAAGGACCGTTCGCGCCACGCAGTTTCGCAGTGAAGGCCACTGTTAATATTTTTCATTCGCTGTACACTCTCCTTTGAACAAGGAGGCAGCAACTTCGGTTGACTGCTCTTTGATTTGGGCAGGCACTGCAAAACTTCAATGTCATTGCGGGACGCCTCACTCGATGGACAGATTTTTACTTGAGAAATGCAGCATGGTAATTTTGTCCACGTAAAAGACACCTCAAGTGAAGTGCAAGTGTAAATGACCACCAGCTTTCCTGGCTCCGCACAATAAAGTAGAAGGCACCTGTGCATTATGAACTAATGCTGTCTAGACGTAGAGCTGTTTGAATTTTGTAAAGGTAGGCAAGTTCAGCTACACAGATATATTGCGAGCACTGTACTTTACTCCCCCGTAGGCAATTTTCCATATGCATCCCCCTCAGTATCCCGTATTTAACAGTACATGGATATAGATGTATATGAATGTATGCACGCGCACGTTCTAGTAGTACGTGTACTTCACCGCGGATTTTTTTTTTAGATACACCTGCGGAATCCGTAATCAGACAGCGTACAGAGATACACAGATAAACATACGGGTATGTCGACACCGACGAACAGAAAGTGTAATACGCGTCAGCTGCTCTTCTCTTTATGCAGATACGCATATTCCTCATGTCGCGCCAGCGAATGTGTACCTGAGCGAAATACTTCCATACGTCTACGTGCAAAAACATATCCAGATTCAATCCAGCTATACAAAGACGCTCTCGCGCACTTGTGCCCAGCTTTTCTTTTGAATCTCTTTCTCCATCCGCCTGGCTCCCTGTATACATCTTCCCGTAAGTACGGTTTCTCGTACGTATTGAAAGAGACAGATACAACGCAAAAATACAAATGCATACGCCCATCACGCACATGTGTACAAAGATGGACGTTACACATGAGCGCATGCAAGAAGGTCAAGGTATATCCGGGCGTCCACAGTGGTGTAGAAGGACGAAGCAGGAAGTCTGGCTATGACTACTGCGAAATGCCAGAGCGCAGTACATTGGACACAGGAAGTTTTTGAATAACATCACGACACACACACCGTCTACCACCACATGCTCCTTTACAGCCTGTGTTCTCCTCCGTCGAACTCCTGCAGTTGTTTCGTCTGAATTTTCTTAGCTATAGCGCGTCTACTGTAGTACTGGTGTCAACGTACACCTGCGTCAAAGCGAGTAAACTCAAAGAGACACCCCTTTCAAATGTGTGTACATCCAGTTCAACAGGTGGTACGATTTTGCCCATGAACCACTTGAGCACGTCTATGCTTATTTAGAGACACACACACGTACGTCCACATGTGTGTGCATGTGTAATTCAGGCAGCTACCTACCTAGTTCTCCTTTGATATCTGAATA
>NW_021149310.1:5146-5647 GCF_002837175.3 Physeter macrocephalus
TTTTTCATAATACCCTCTGCAGGCACCGCACTCCTTTGACTGCATCCAGTTCCCGTCCGGTCGCCACGGCTGCTTTTTTCCTGTTTTTCTCGTCTTCTCTTCTCTTGCCTGGAATGACACGTTAATGCGCCTGTTCTTTTGTATTCCACAAACGCACCTCAGAAGTAGGGACGTTGCTCTCGAGACACTCGAAACGTCTCCGGTCTGTGTTTCCCTCTCTGTGTGACCGCCTTCCTTCGACAAGTTTCCAGTTGAGAAAAAGTCCCCTCTTTTTCCTATTTACACGTTCTTTTCCTGCTCGCACCAACAAACTCCTACTAGTGTTTCCTGTTCTCTTCTTCTTCCCATCGCACCGCCCTCACGTATGGAAATTTTCCTCTTCCATCCCTCTGACGCCTGTGCACACGCGAATTGTTGCCTGCGACATCGTTCTACTGCTGTATTCCTGCTTCGTTGCTGCTATCATGGCTGGGTTCAGTCCCTGCCGTAAACTTCTTCAGA
>NW_021149310.1:6655-7515 GCF_002837175.3 Physeter macrocephalus
CCGCGGCAGCTTGTTGAGAAGAAGCCGCAGCTGGATGGAGAAGAGAAGCAGCTGTAGGGCAGAGAGAGACGGCAGACGAAGTCTTGCTGCTGTTAATGTTGTTTCCAGAGGTGTCGCTGCTTCCAGAGGCGTTAGCTGCTGTGGCCGTGCCAGGCAGAAGGAAACTGTTGCAGTGAAAGAAAGAAACCCTTGCCGGGTCGACGCCATTCAGGCGAAGACTTTCTGTGAAATACTGAAAGAAAAAAGTGGAAACGGGCCGCAAAACGGAAGCGGAGAACCAAATAGGTCTAGAACAGGAGAAATAAAACAAATGTGCAACAAAACAACTCCTCCCGCAGACAGCACAGTCGTCAAAAGTATTCACGCACACGAGGGCACATTCGTGCTTCTGCCGTGACCTTAAAAGTGCAGTCCTCGCTGCTCGCAAGCGCTTGCACATACATCACAAACATTTACATATACATAAATTATAGATATATCAGCATGTAAGACATATATATCTCTGTATATAGTACGCGTATACAGATATGTACGGTATATGTACACGCGGGTATAGTATTCATATGTAGATAATCGTGAAAATTCAACGACGTGGGCAAGTGTGTCTACACGTACGTGCATATGATAAACCCCTGCAACACTACGAATTTCCCGCTTTATAACTGTTGTGCGATTTTCGTTTTCACACACGAAGAGAGACGGGGCGGTGTGAATGGAAGCACTTTTTTTCGGCTTCAAAGAACACGTGTAAACGTATTCCCCTGTCGTGAGAGAACCGTGAAGAAACCTCGCATTCAGTGTTTCTCGTTGCCTTGTGTTCTGTACGTGTGTACTTCATCTGCACTTTTTTTCTCTTTCTT
>NW_021149311.1:0-1445 GCF_002837175.3 Physeter macrocephalus
GGACATGCATGTACAAGGGTTTGTGTGGACGTGTGTTTTCCTTTCTCTTGTGTTTATACGTACGAGTGGGATTGCTGGGTCTTGTAGTGACTCCATGTTTGACATTTGGAGAAACTGCCAGAATGTCTTCCAAAATGGTGGCACCATTTCACATTCCCACTAGCGATGTTTGAATGTTCCAATTTCTTCCCTTTTTATAGTCTGTCTTTTGGATTCTAGCACCTTAGTGGGAATGAAATGGTATGTCATGGGTGTTCTGTCAGCCCACCAGACCCTCACCCCTTTTATATCAAATACTTTGTAATGCTCCCCTCACTTTCTGAAATCAGATGCAGAGATAAGATAATCTCTCTACACATATAATTTAAGTATAATTATGTATATGTGGGTATGCATCTCTAGTCACAATAGAGAGAATTAAAGATAAATACATTTTATTGAAATAATACATAATTTAATAGGTGAATGCTTGGCTTCAACTACACTAAGTAATCAGATGTTTGCTTAAATTTTTCTTCAATTTAGATTTAAGAAAAGGCAGATAACATTCAACTCGATTCAAACTTTATACTTAATGTTTTTAAATGAGGACAAATAAGCATTGTTGTATAGAATTCTAATTACTTTGGTGACAGCAATCCTAGTGCATTTACTGACAATTCAGAAACTCTGAGGCACTTTACCAGGGGATTTGGTTTTCCAAAATGTCAGAGAATTCTTGGTAAAATTCTGAATAACTGTGAGAAGAAGCTTTCCTAGAATCACATGGCTCTTCTATTCCTGCAAAATTCAGTATATCTTAAAGCCATATAGAAATAACTTGTGTGTAAAGCAGAGAAGAGTCAGATTCTCAGCTCAGAAAATCACAAGCAGTTCCTTCCCAGGAAGGGCAGGCAGGCACAGGACAGTGTCTAAAACAATTGTCAAATACGTAGTTCTATAAGATCAGTGATTGTAATAGTATAACTCTAGATATGGGAAGACGCTACAAGAGGGAACAATTTCCTGGACCATAACAGACTCATAGGACAGGTGACCCAGTGGCTTTGGGCTACTGTTATCAGGACCTAGTCCAGTAACAGCACATTGAGTGGTCTATCAACGAAATCCTCGCCTGAACTGGGAATGAGTATTCCTAGCACATGGGGTAAATTGGTCCTGAAATGCCTCCTAAACATTGGTCAAAATTGAGACCCAAAGAGAGGGGACTGTAACCTAAAGAAAGTTGCCCACGCTTCAGTTCTACAAGAATTAAGTCATCAACCCCCACAATCGCTGACTTACAGGACACCCTGAAAGGAATGCAGGGCGAAGATCAGGAAGAGGCACTTTGTGCTCTGGGCCAGAACTGGCCCTCAGAGAGTTTGATATTTTCAGGAGAAAATTTTTATGAACCTGGATTCTTGCCTCTTCCCACATTTAGAAAAGCACTAAAACCATGAAGG
>NW_021149311.1:7286-7512 GCF_002837175.3 Physeter macrocephalus
TGAGGCATCAGATCTATTCACTTTCTCGTGGAGCCATCACCACCATGCCTAGAACTTTTCATCTTGCAAAACCAAAATTCCACAACCATGAAAGTCTCCCTCCCCATCCCCTCCCACTGGCCCTGGCCCCGATGTCCACTTCAGTCCCTGAGTTGTCGACTCCAGGGTCCCCGCTAGAGCGGAATCCTGCAGTGTTTGCTGACGGGTCATTTTGGAAGAGCTGACA
>NW_021149313.1:0-7499 GCF_002837175.3 Physeter macrocephalus
GCATCGGCAAGCGGATTCTCAACCACTGCACCACCAGGGAAGCCCTATTTCTTCTATTTTATTACTTTATAAAATATATCTAAACTTCTCTTTCTTGATCCTTAAAATTCAGAATCTTTCCTGACCCCTCCTTTGCAATCTGAGGAAACTGGATTGTGCCATTCCTTCCACGCCTTACCACCTTCCTTCCACTTTCACTGCAGGGAAATAAGCCACAGGCAACTGAGGTGTGCCCAGGGCAGACCTTTCAGTCTGATTCACACAGGAGTTCCTGCTGCCTGCAGCATCCCTCCCGTGCCTCCACTACAAAGCACAGGACCAATTCTCTGCTTTACTTTGAGAACTTATTTGTGGATTAGACATATCTTCATTTGCACCCATAAAAATCTGGCTCTTTTTTCTTTATGCAGACAGTTCTTAAATTGTAACATCAGAGGACCCAAAAACACCTCAAAAAGAGAAAGGTCCCTTTTCAGTTTGGGAAAAGGGCGAACACACAGTTGGCATTTGCATGTGGGTGGTGCTTCGTGATGCAAATAAGAAAAGAAAGGGATGTTGGCTTCTTGCCAGTCTGGCTGTCCCCACATGGGAACTCCACGCCTACTCTGAGTGCCTGTCTGAGGCACGGCTAAGCCTAGGGCTTTGGCAGCCTGACATCTGTCCTCATTCCCTGCTGCCACATGAACAAATGACAGCCCTTCTTTCCATGGAGTGACCAGAGGAATATCCAGGGATTGGGGCACTGGGGTTCTATTGCAAAACTGGGGCTGGGAACTGAAGATCTTTTTTTCTTTTGTAGAGCACGGTCTGTACTCTACCAAAACCTCAGGGCCACCTCCTCCAACACCCAGCCCTGAGCAGCTGAGAGGAAAATGTGCTTGCAGATGTAACCTCTGATGTGGAGTCTGGGGACAGTCACGTCAGTGTCAGTCGGGTCACCTTAAACATTCTTAGCTTAGGGTCTTATTCTGCCTAAGAGTGACACCTTCTATCCTAAGTCACTGGCTCCCGAGGTCAGCTACTCCATTTTTCTATAACGTGTAATCCATCCCTAGCATGTGCCCTGGGCCCGCATGGTTTGTGAGGACAGCACTACCTTTTTCAGCAAGAGACACTCTGTAGTTCTCCAGGAAGATGAGTTTCAACTTGCTTCCAACCATGGGGTCATTGTTCACCACCTCTGCCACTGAAGTGATCAGCTTTATGATCAATTTGGCCATGTGATATCCTGGGGCAGCCTTGGGGAAGGATGTGGACACATGACAGAATGCAGGCATGATGAAGTGGAGAAACGGCAAGAGACAAGAGCCCCCAAGTCCCCAGGGAAGAGAAGCAACTTACTTTGCCACCGATTATAACTGTTCTGGGCACGAATAGCTTCTTCGGGTCTTTCTTAATGCCTGCAAAAGATGGAGAAGGGGATGGAATGGAGGACGGTGGATGGCCAGGGTGGGAGAGCTCCACCTCTGGGGGCTGCTCGGGGGCTGCAGGGCCGACTCACGGTTGTACATGGTGACCACATGCAGGCAGTTCAGGAGCTGCCGCTTATACTCATGGATCCTCTTCACCTGCACATCAAACATGGAGGATGGGTTGATCTTCACTTTGTACTCCTTCTCCAGAAACTGGGAAAACTTCAGCTTGTTCTCCTGTTGAGACAGTGCGCGGGGCCACAGCCCTTTGGACTCAGAAGCATTGGGTGGGTGGTCTGTTTTTAAACAGTGGGGCATAAACCCTCCAAGCAAGTGCTGCCGGGAAAAGCATACACACCGGGAAGCCTCACCTGCTTCACGTTGGAAATCTCCCGGAGGAAGATGTCGTCACCCAGGAAGCTGTTCAGCTTCGTCAGCTGGCTCAAGTCCTTCACATAGTCCTCCCCGATTTTCTTTCAGTTTAAAGGAAAAGGACTTTAATCAGGGAAGGCAGTCAAGCCCACATGAGCAGTTTCTGTCAGTCTGTGGCTAAGGGCTCACGTTCCCCTAACACTCACACCCCACAGCACAAAGAATGGCTTCATTCACAGGAGATGCTAAAAATGCCGTGGGAAGAACACTTGCTATACCTTCAGTGGTATTAAGTGTTAAAAACAGGAAATCTACCTAAAAAGGGTGACAAGTAACCCAGGTTCAACTAGTTACTATTAGAGGACCTTTGTTATCCTCTTTTATTAAACAGGGGTACCATCTGTGTGTCATATGAGCTCTGTTCACCAGGGCCAGCTACATAATGCATGGGGTCTCTTTTTCTGAAATTAAGAATTTCAAGCTGGCTACAGCGGAGAATGAAACCAGTGCGGAGCCCTGTGGGGCTGCACAGGCCACTGGCTTGGGGATGAAGCAGGTCCTGCTGCAGACTGGATTTGCAAGTTATAAGCGCACTCTCTGCCTCTTGAATTCTAGTCAGACACCCCCTTTCCCTCAGCACTTCCTGGTTACCTCTGCTATTAACTCTGCCAGTCCTGGGTTGCAGAGTAACAGCCAGCGCCTTGGAGTGATCCCATTGGTTTTATTCTGAAACTTGTCTGGTTCTAGCTCACTGAAGTCCTTGAATCTGGAGATGGAAGAGACACATCACTGAACTTGGCTGGAATGGCAGGTTCCTGCATGCTGGATGAAGTTCAGAGTTAGATCTAAGAAGCAGAGTGTAGGCTTAGAAAGATTAAATAAAAGTGGAGAGAAGGGCTGACAGCAGCTATGGGTGTCATTCTAAATAGAAATCCATTTGCAATCCAAAATAATTACAAGAAAAAAATCCAATCTAACCACCTTCGTATGATTTCCTGGCACTGACATATATATCAGACTTTTGAGCAGAATAGTTTTGTTTGTTTGTTTGTTTTTTTCTTGTAAGTCTAGAATTAGGATGGTTCAGAGAGGAAGGCCTTTTCTTTCCCTTTTAGAGAAGGGTTCTTTGTATAGAAGACATTACTTTTAAATATTTAACGGGGCCTTTCCTCATCTCCAACCACAACTCTGCATTCACTAGCACCGTTCTATTCCTGAGCAATGTGAGACCCACTACAACAGGGATGGAGGCTCACACTTGGTTCTTCACGATGTCCGAGTGAATTTTAGCCACGCCATTCACAGCATGGGAGCCCACAATGCAGAGATGGGCCATGTTGATCCTTTTGCCTCCTTCCTCTTCTATCAGAGACATCCTTCTCAGGCGGTCGACATCTTTAGGAAACAAGGTGGCAATTTTCTAGGCAAAGGAAGAGAAAGGCCTTACTTGGTCACTCAGGTTTCCAGCAACCCTGGGATAACGTCATTCACTTCCCAACCAAAACCTTTGATGGAGCAAAGGTAAAACTTCACTCCCACAGAGAGGAGTGAAGATGCCTAGGGAGATGCCATCCCTCCAGGTTAGTATTTTCAAAAGGATGTCATTAACAGAGCCCCACCCAGACTTGAATGCTTTTGATGTATCAATGACTGAAAGATGTTTGGGCCTCGGGTTTGGTAAGAGGGAAGACTGCAGCCACCCTTAACATCTCTAGACCTCCTTCTCAAAAGGGTTATGAATCTGTCAAAGTGACTTACGTCTAAATGCTTTTGATTCATCTCGTAAATGATTTGCAAATGTCGAGGAAGCAGATTTTCCACCAGCTCTACAGGCCAGCGCTCCAGGGCTTCCGGGAGCACTGTATGGTTGGTGTAGGCAAAGGTCTTCTGGGTGATCTCCCACGCCTGCGGGGAGAGGGGGGTCAGTGCTCGCCTCTGCAGGAAAGGCGGCCTGCAGGTGTCCCCATCCTGCAGGCCAAACACTTCCTCAGCTCCTGCCCGTCAGCAACAGGACAATTCTATCTGCATGTATACAGTTAGACACAATTCCGCTAGGTTCCTGAATGGTCCAGGTAATGGGAACATGTTTTTTTTTTGGGGGGGGTGGGGTGGGGAGGAAAAGCAGTAAATTGTCTGATAAAATTTAGGACAGCATGCTGATAAATCTTCTCTAGTATCCCAACTTGTCTTTCATTTATTAAATAAACAAAACTTGAGGAATAAAACTTCAGTAATGTTCTGAGAAAGTACAAAGTATGTTTAAAATCGATGGGGACACCTTCAGGTAGCTGTATTCTGAGGCTAGAGAGTTTAATTTCTACTCCTTTTAGACACAAAAATGGCAAACACAATATAAGCCTTAATATAGCTACTGAGCTGTGTCCCATTCGTAATGTGTTTATTTATTTCTTAGTCTTACTCCCTGTAAAGCAGTAAGAACTGAGACATGTCAGCACCAGGGCGAAGTTTACCTTTAACTGTTGGAAGCTAGCAACAGTAAACTTATTTTGAAAAACTGTAAAAGGCGCTTTTGGCAGAATCTCTTAACCACAGATATTCTGCTCAGTCAAAGGAAAAAGAAGCCAAACTATCCAGACCTTGGACCAGGGCAATTTTTCAATATCCACAAAAATCCTCATCAGCTCAGGGATGGCGAGGGCAGGGTGAGTGTCATTCAGCTGGATGGCAACCTGCAAGGGGAAAACCGATGTGAAGGTAACCGACGGCCCAGGTCCTTGTCCTCATCCATGCCTCATACGTGCACCAAACAAAACGTCTACCCTCTATGGAAGGCTTTAAGTATACTGCAGGCTATTCAATTTTTTTTTTAATTGAAGTATAGTTGATTTAAATATTGTGTTAGTTTCAGGTGTACAGCATAGTGATTCAGTTATATATAAATATTTTCAGATTATTCTCCATTATAGGTAAGTAAATTTCCTGTGCTACACAGTAAATCTTTGTTGCTTATCTATTTTATGTATAGCAGTGTGTATCTGTTAATTCCCATACTCCTACTTCGCCTCCCTCCACCCCCTTTGGTAACCACAGGCTTGTTTTCTGTGTCTGTGGGTCTGTTTCTGATTGGTATATAGACACTCAGATTTTTTTTTAGCACGGAGACAGAGGAGTAAATCTGATGAAAGTCCTGATCCCCTCAGTTGTTTCCGCCTGCGTTCAGGCTGAATACTCGCCTGATCTGGGAAGGCATCAAACGCAGTTCCGGCACTACTGCTGGACCCAAGCTTAGAGGCTTTGAAACGTCGGATGACATCTTGCAAGGTAGCAGCCACCACAAAGTACTCCTGCTTCAGTCTCAGCTCCTTCCCTTCAAAAAACTTCAAGCCAGAGAGACTGAGTGAGAGGGCTCACGTTGCTAAGAGTGGCCAGAACGTGGGTGGCGTCCCCTACCAGGGGACTTTAAGGCTAAAGCCCATGGGATGTCTGGTGGAAGCTGGCAGGTCGAATGCCAAGCATCAGCCTCCTGAAACGCCACTAAAATGACAGTAAAGGGACTGAAAAAAGGCATACTGATAAAGGATGAAGGGAATGGAGAGAAGACAACAGCAACAACTTTTCAGAAGCTGAAAAACAGATGGATAAATGGTAATTGAACCAGAAGACCCAGGAAAGCTGCATCCCGACCTGGTAGTGGAGAAAAGCCAAAGGAACAACCCAGTGTATACACTGAAGCTCCCAAAAGGCCCAGGAATTGTCAGCATTGGGTGCCTTCAGAAGTAGGGGGTGAAGAGGGGGTAAAAGGTTAGTGGACAGCCTAAGAAGCAGTTGGCCTCAGACCTCCTCTCCAATTCCCTCAACTGGACAATCTCCTTTGCCAACTCAGGCAGAAGCTGGAGGTCTGTTCTCTGGAGACGGTATAACAGGGGCCTCTGGACTGGAGGGCAGCAGGTGAAGTCGGAGGCAGGGGTACCATCCCATACTAAAAATGGGGGAAGAGGCTCAGTGAAAGTTTATGTACTGAATGCTGATGCTTTCAGTCTTCATCTCCCAACTGAATTTGAGAACACAGGCAGCCAGTGTTAATTCCACCAGGAAAGAAGCTGCAAGCGTCTTCTCTAGGGAATTCGACCAGCCCAGGAGGGAAGACCTAAAGACATAGACATGAGGTCCTCCACCAGGAAGTGGCCCCAGCAGGTCACAGGTGAGGGAAACCAAATAGATAAATCCCGAACAAGTGTACAGAGCTCCCCAAAACTTGTCGGTACCTTTCTCTTAAGTTTCAGTGGGCAGCTAAGGACCATAAGACATCTAAGAAAAACTTCTAAAAGATGTTAGAATAATAAAAGCCAACTTAGAGGTAACAGAGATTAGAGAAAAGAACGATTATAAGAATACTATCAGTATCCTCAGATAGATTAGATATTGTATTCAAGAAATAAGAATAAGATGCTTCAAGAAAATATCTAGAGCATAAAAAGATTACTTGGAAATTAAAACATGACAGCCAAAGTGAAAAACCCAGTAGAAAGATTGGAAGAGAGAGTTGTGATTTCCCAAAACATGAGCAAGAAGACAAAGAGATGATAAATAAAAGAAAAAAGGTAAGAAGACTAAAGAACCAGTTCAGGATATTTAACATTTCCAGACCATTTCTCAGAGAGCTGCAGTCCCGTGTCCCCAGACTGAAAGGGTACCCAGGCGTGATAAGTGAAAGCAGACTTACACCAAAGCACACGCCCCAAAACTTTTAGTACATTTTAGTACACTCGGAGAGAGGGGGTTTGGAGAGGGACAGAGGGAGGGGGAGGGAGACTAGAAGCTTTCAAAGGGGGAAAAACGCAGAATTCAAACAAAAGATCAAGAATCCGATTGCACTGTACTTTTCGGCAACACCAAAAACTAGGAGATTAAAAAATTCAGTATCCAGGCAAACTACCAATGAGAGGGTAAAATAAAGACATTTTCCAACATGCAAGGTCTCAGAAAACTTGACCTCACTTGCGTCCTTTCCTAGGAAGCCCCAGGCATCTGTACTACCCAAACAAGGAAGCAAACCAAGACGTGGGATCCTGGAAACAAATGACCCCAGAGAGTATATGAGCACAGACGTCCTCAGAACAATGGGAAAAGTAGATCCCAGGATGACAGTGGAGCAGCCAACCAGAAGAGATCCAGAAGAGACTTCAAAAAGATTGAGTCAACAGAATACCTAAGGTGTTTGAATATATTGAGAGGAAATTTCTATGACTGGGGTAGAGTGTAGGATAAATTAGGGAAAAGTACTCAGAAAACCAAGCAAACAAACAAAACGATGATTAACTCCAGGAAAGGAGAACATTTTAAGGAAAGGAAAAATAATCATGAGATGATGACATGTATGTGCACAGATTAGCTGTCTGTAGCACTGACAGCGTCGTAATAATGTAAACACTAGCTGAAGAGCTAGTGCAAATCACCATGTAATTATGTTGAGAGACTGGGCACAGAAAATGTGTTTTTGTGGTGGGGGTGGAAGTCTATGGGAGGAAGGGAGCCAAATTCTCATCTTCAGTAGCGGGGAGTCAATATTGTAAAAAGAGGAAATCACAAAGCAGCAGTAACAGCATGTTGTTAGAAATATGGAGGTAAGTATCCAGAAAATCAATCCAGAAAATCAATTCAAAGCAAGGGGATGTAGTTGCTTTGGGGAAGTGGGAAATAGGAGACTGATTTTTTTTTTTTTTTTTTTTTTTTGCGGTACGCGGGCCTCTCACT
>NW_021149314.1:0-1405 GCF_002837175.3 Physeter macrocephalus
ACGAGGACGCGGTCGAAAGTGAAACATATTTCACCTCCCGGTGGAGCTCAACTACGGCCTAGTAAGGCTCAGCTTCGGATGCAGAGACGAAATGCACTAGACTGCTTGCAGAATCGAGCGCCGGACGAGTGCGGCACACCAGCTGCACGCGAAGTTTGGAAAGGTACGGGAGACGATGTTATAAAACGGCGGAGTTAGCAGGAAAACTCCTCTAGATACACCCGAACGAAGCGTGGAGACAGCAACGTAATTCTTACCCAACAAAGCCCTTTTTCTTCAAAGAGAAAATCAAGCGGAAAAGATGTAATTTGTAGAGTCCACAAGTAGAAAGGAAGAACTTAGGGCTAAGTGCCCTTTGTTTGACACTCAACTGACGGCAAACGATCCCCCCTTCTTATTCAAAATTTAGACGCTTGGCTCGAAATGTGTTTGGTGTACATACCGCCGACTGTCTCATGGATCAAGTCATCTGGTGTTTGGTGCGGCTAGCAAGCGCTGCCTAACGCGAACTTTTTCTAACCATTTCCCGCACTTAGAACTCTCTTCGGACACACGTCTTCAGATTGGATGCACAACCACGTGCCTAGTAGTGCTTGCATTGGTGGTGCCACTGGTGGTCCGTTGCAAAGATTTCACTGCCCTAGGTGCGTAAACGTTATCCTGATGCTGTTGGAGCTCGGGCTTGTTGTTCCCGTCAGTGGTAGAACTGTGCCTAAAACAAGATGCTTCCAACGAAAATGCGAATCTGAGCTGGTAGATACACCGTCGTCGTTGAGTTTTCACCAGAGCGCCTCTTTGGTCGTCTCGTGAGTCTACGGGCAGTAAAATTTACCCGTGGATGCCGTGATGAAGCCAGATGCTTGTCTCCGGTAATGCCGGACTGAGGCCCACCTACGGCCGTCAACTTTCTGTCGCGTTGTTCTCGGTACGCGGGCGGGTAAGCTACCAACCGAGTGCGCACTTCCGTTTATAGTGCTTTCCTTTCTGCAGTTTGGAGAAGACATGTCCGGGAATGCTGAAATGTACAAGTGCTACACAGCTTTCAAGTAAATACTGACGAGTAATGTGGCTGCAAAAAAAAAGCCCGGCATATCTACGCTGCACTGGTACCGATGTACATCTCGGTTATACGTGCTGATGTTGCTAAAAAGACGTGCCGAATCGTGACGTTGTACTATACAATGAGCGGGTTAATCAGGTCCTACGTGCGTGACAATCACTGCGAAGTCAATGAAGTGTGTTGTTACTTCCATCCAACTGGCACACACGCCCACACACATGCATATCGTATTTGAAGACTGTTGACAAACATACACAAAGATATGCATATAGCTTCACAGCTGTTTGGGAAAGTAAAGGCAGTGCACCAAACCACTGCTTGCCCATCCATCGTTGGAAACGGAAA
>NW_021149314.1:7166-7497 GCF_002837175.3 Physeter macrocephalus
GGGGGATGTCGCTGTTCCGCAGCCTCTCGTCCAGCCGATTGACACAGGCAACGGCGGCGCGTTCGCCGAGTGAGCTCCTTGTCGTGCAGCTTGTGGGTCAAACGCCCACCGTAGCAAATCTATCGTTGCCACTGGCAAGCAGGAAGTTTATGATAGGGTTGATCCTCCACCTGCTAACTACGTAATTTCATGTCACTTAAGAGAGAAACACCAGTCGACTGACACTCGCGGCGTACAAGTGATCAGTTAAGAGCTTGCACAACTCGGAGCTCCTAAGTTTGTACTCAATGGACTACACCGTATAGTCTTTGATTCCCGAAAAAGGCGATAC
>NW_021149315.1:0-125 GCF_002837175.3 Physeter macrocephalus
CGTTGTGATGTGGGCATTTGGTGTTAGGTGGTTCCTGCTGGTTTCCTCACACCGTTTCTGATGTGGGCTTTTAGTGTAAGGTGGTTCATGCTGGGCTCCCCATCCCTTATGTGACATTGGCTTTG
>NW_021149315.1:4147-7496 GCF_002837175.3 Physeter macrocephalus
TGCGGAGGCTGACGTAGGAGGTGGTTACTTCTGTGTTCCTCCTCCCCTTTTTGACGCCGACTTTTGATTTGGGGAGGTTCCTGCTGCGTTCCTCACCCCCTTTGTGATGTAGACAATGACGTTTGAGGTGGTTCATGCTGGGTTCCTCATCCCTTTTGTGACGTGCGCCCTTTGGTGTGAAGTGTTTCCTGTTGGGTATCTCATACCTTTTATAATGAGGACAATGAACTGTGAGGTGGTTCCTGCTGCTTCCACATCCCCTTTGTCATGTGGGACTTTTGGTGTGAGGTAGTTCCTGCTGGGTTCCCCATCGCCTTTGAGATATGGGCTTTCATGTGAGGTACTTCCTGCTGGGTTACTAATCCCCTTTGTGATGTGGAGGCTGACGGGTGAGTTGGTTTCTTCATGGTTCCTCACCACGTTTATGACATGGGCTTTTGCTTTGAAGAGGTTTCTACTGTTTTCCTCATCCAATTTGTGATGTGGACAATGATGTTTGAGGTGTTTTTTGCTGGGTTCCTCATACCCCCTGTACGTGGGCCCTTTGTTTTGAAATGGTTCCTCATCAGTTGTGATGTGGGCATTTGGTGTGACGTGGTTCCTGCTGGGTTCCTCATCCCCTTTGTGATACAGGCTTTCATGTGAGGTACTTTCTGTTGTGTGCCTCATCCCCTTTGTCATGTGGAGGCTGACGTAGGAGGTGGTTACTTCTGTTTTCCTCATCCCCTTTGTGACACGGGCTTTTGATTTGGGGAGCTTCCTACTGCGTTCATCATCCCCTTTGTGATGCGGACAATGACGTGTGAGGTGGTTCCTGCTGCGTTCCTCATCCCTTTTTTGACGTGGGCCCTTTGGTGTGAAGTGTTTCCTGTTTGGTTCCTCTTCCCTTTTGATGTGGGCTTTTGGTTTGGCGTGGTTCCTTCTGTGTTCCTCATGCCCTTTGTGATATGGGCCCTTTGGTGTGAGGTGGCTCCTGATGGGTTCTTCATCAAATTTCAGATATGGACCCTTTGCTGTGAGGTGGTTCCTGCTTGGTTCCTCCTCTCCGCTGTGATGTGGTCCTTTTGGTGTTAGGTCGTTCTTGCTGGGTTCATCATTCCTTTTGTGATGTGCGCTTTTGCTGTGACGTGCTTGCTGCTGGTTTTCTCATCCCCTTTGTGATGTGGGACATTTGGTGTGAATTGCTTACTGCTGGGTTATTCATACCCTTTCTGGTGTGGGCTTTTAGTGTGAAATAGTTCATGCTAGGTTCCCCATCCCCTTTGTGATATGGGCTTTAATGAGAGGCACTTTCTACTGGGTTCCTCATCCCCTTTGTGATGCGGACACTGACGTGTGAGGTGTTTAATTCTGGGTTCCCCATCCCCTTTTTAACCTGGATTTTTGTTATGAGGTGGATCCTGTTGCGTTCCTCATCCACTTTGTGATGTGGACAATGACGTATGAGGCGGTTCCTGCAGGGTTTTCATCCCTTTTGTGACAAGGGCCCTTTGGTGTGAAGTGTTTCCTGTTTGGTTTCTCTTCCGTTTTGATGTGGGCTTTTGGTGTGAAGTGGTTCTTGCTGGATTACTCATCCCCTTTGTGACGTGGGCCCTTTGGTGTGACGTGGTTCTTGCTTGGTTCCTCATCACCTTTGTGATATAGGCCCTTTGTTGTGAAGTGGTTCCTGCTGGGTTCCTCATCCCCTTTGACATATTCGCTTCTGGTGTGAGGCGGTTCCTGATGGGTTCCTCACACCTTTGTTATGTGGGCCCTTTAGTGTGAAGTGGCTCCAGATGGGCTCTTCATCAACTATCTGATATGGACCCTTTGGTGTGAGGTAGTTCCTACTTGGTTCCTCATCTCAGCTCTGATGTGGGCCTTTTGGTGTTAGGTCGTTCCTGTTAGATTCATCAACCCTTTTGTGATGTGCTCTTTTGCTGTGACATGTTTGCTGTTGGGTTTCTCATCCCCATTGTGATGTGGGACATTTGGTGGGAGGTGGTGACTGCTGAGTTCTTCATACCATTTCTGGTGTGGGCTTTTAGTGTGAAATGGTTTATGCTGGGTTCCACATCCCGTTTGCGATATGGGCTTTCATGAGAGGTACTTTCTGCTGGGTTCCTCATCTCCTTTGGAATATGGAGGCTGACGTGTTGGGCGGTTAATTCTGGGTTCCTCATCCCCTTTGTGACTTGGGCTTTTACTTTGTGGAGATTTCTACTGCATTCCTCATCCTCTTTGTGATGTGGACAATGAAGTTTGATGTGCTTTCTGCTGCGTTCCTCCTCCCCTCTGTGACGTGGGCCCTTTGGTGTGAAGTGGTGCCTGCTTGGTTCCTCATCCGTTGTGATGTGGGCATTTGGTGTTATGTAATTTCTGCTGGTTTCCTCACATCGTTTCTGATGTCGGCTTTCAGTGTGAGGTGGTTTATGCTGGGTTCCCCATCCCCTTTGTGACGTGGGCTTTTACTTTGGGGAGGTTTCTACTGCGTTCCTCATGCCCTTTGTGATGTGGACAATGACGTTTGAGGTTGTTTCTGCTGTGTTCTTCATCCCCTCTCTGAGGTGGATCCTTTTGTTGTGAGGTGGTTCCTGCTTGGTTCCTCATCCGTTTTGATGTGGGCATTTGGTGTTAGGTGGTTCCTGCTGGTTTCCTCACATCGTTTCTGATGTGGGCTTTTAGTGTGAGGTGGTTCATGCTGGGCTCCCAATCCCCTATGTGACATGGGCTTTCTTGTGAGGTATTACTTGCTGGCTTCCTCATCCTCTTTACGATGTGGACGCTGACATGTGATGTCGTTAATTCTGGGTTCCCCTTCCCCTTTGTGACGGGGGCTTTAGCTAGGAGGTGGTTCCTGCTCTGTTACTCATCCCGTTTGTGATGCATACAATGAAGTGTGAGGTGGTATCTGCTCGGTAATTCATCCACTTTGTTACGTTCGCCCTTTAGTGTAAAGTGGTTCCCCCTTAGTTCCTCCTACGATCTGATGTGGGCATTTGGAGTGACGTGGTTCCTGCTGGGTTCCTCATCCCCTTCCTCATGTAGGCACTTTGGTGTGAGGTAGTTCCTGCTGGGTTTCTCATACCCTTTATGATGAGGACGATGAAGTGTGAGGTGGTTCCTCCTGCTTCCACATACCCTTTGTCACGTGGGCCTTTTGGTGTGAGGTATTTCCTGCTGGGTTCCCCATAGCCTTTGTGATATGAGCTTTCATGTGAGCTACTTCCTGCTGGGTTACTAATCCCCTTTGTGATGTGGAGGTTGACGGGTGAGTTAGTTACGTCAGTGTTCCTCACCCCCATTATGACGTGGGCTTTTGCTTTGAGGAGGTTCCTACTGTGTTTCTCATCTAATTTGTGATGTGGAC
>NW_021149316.1:0-3334 GCF_002837175.3 Physeter macrocephalus
CCCATTTGATTTAAAATATTGCATATTTTTACATCAATTGTTATGAACAGGTTACTACGTAAATAAAATTATAAATAGTTATACATACTTGTATGTGTAATGTATAATTAAAATATATATACTTTTATATAAGTATTATATTTATATGATTAATATACTTGTCTTATAATAATACATTATTCCTCAGTAGAAGCTCTCATTTCCCCATTAGTACTTGTTATAGACTGAATATTTGGGTCCCCCCAGCATTCACATGTCGACACCCTACCTCCAATGTGATGGTATGAGAAGGTGGGCCTTTGGGGATTTGATGAGGTCTTCGGGATGGAGCCCTCATGATGAGATTCTTACCCTTGTGAGAGTCATGAGAGAGCTGGCTTTTTCTCTCTGCTCTCTGCCCTGTGTGGACACAATGAGAAGTGGACAGTCTGCAAGCCGGAAGACAGTCCTCACCAGAAGGTGATGATCCCGGCACCTAGATCTCAGACTTCCAGCTTCCAGGGCTGAGAATACATTTTTGTTGTTTACAAGCCCCCACCCCGCCCCGTTTGTGGTACTTTGTGACAGCAGCCCAAACTGACTTAGCACTCTTTTCTTCAAGTAAATGGAAGAATTTGTGGAGCCCATCCATTTTATGATACAATTGCCCAGATAACAAATAATCTGTCTATACACTCCGATTTCTCAACTTTTTAATTTATCAAAACTGTTATAAAAAAAGTTCCATATTTTATCCTAGTACATTGTTTCCAATCCAAGTTGTCACTCTAATGGTTCTATGATATTAATAATTTGAGCCCTAATACCCTGCTTAAAATAATCATTTATTTGTCTTATGAATAAGTTCAGGGTTCAAATGCAAAAGTTTTAAAAGGATATACTGTGTAAAACATCTATGTCATCCCTCTGAAGGAAAGAAGGAGGGAAGAAAAGGAAGGAAGGGAGCAAGGAAGGAAGGAAGGAAGAAGGAAGGAAGGAAAAAACATTGAATTTGCCCTCAGTTTAGCTGCCACTTCCTAAGGGAAGCCCTTCCCACCTCCAGACCCCCAGGCATCACAAATAAGCCCTCATGGTACACTGTCCATACTGTTGCAGGTCGTGTTCCCTGAAAAGCTGATTCTGAGACAAGGACAGACTTTCAGGAAGTTTCTTGGGGTGTGTTTTTTTGGGATAAACATACAATTACTGTATGACTCAGCAATTCCACTCCTAAATCATTGAAAACAGACACTCAAACAAACCTACGTACACACATGTTTATAGCAGCACTATTCACAATAGAAAATCATGGAAATAACCCAAATGTCCAGCAATAGATGAATGAATAAACAAATTGTGGTACATACCTACAGTGGAAGAGTAATTCAGTCATAAAAAGGAACGGAGCAATTAAATATCAAACAATTACACGGCCAAAAACTTTTTTTAAGGAATGAAATACTAATACATATTACAGTGTGGACGACTCTCCCAAACATCATGCTACGTGAAAGATGCCAGACACAAATCTCACACCTTCCAGGATTCCATGTATCCGAAATATCCAGAATAAGTAAATCTCTAGCGAAAGAAAGCAGATTGGTGGTCTCCAGGGCCTGTTAGAGAGAGCCAAGTAGTATCTTCTCAACAGGTACAGAGTTTCCTTTTGGGGTGATAAAAATGTCTGTGGGAAAAAATTTTAATTGGAAAATGATTGATTAAAAACAGAAGTCTGTGGGGTATTTCTTGGTACTGCCTTTCCCAATTTTGACAGTAAATGGTCAAGTACACAGTAAATGGTCAAGTACAGCAGCTGTGGTTTGAGAAAGAAATGATGACCAGGGCTCAGGACACTCACTCAGGGATGAGCGTGAGGGTCACCCCACCAAGTAAGCCATCCATTTTAGCAGAGATATTAGCCAAGGATGAGGGGAATTGAGAATGGATAGCACAGGAGGGAGACAAGGACTATCAGTTGTGGCCTTGAGGCCACCTACAGTAACAGAGGCTATAGTTCGACCCACTGACCCTTCTTTCACTAGTAGTTCATCTCATTTACCCTCTCCCCTAAAAACGATCCATGGAAACTATGAAAGAGTTGTTTCCAGAACTTATGCAAAGACGTTGATCCAAGTAAAGGCAACATAAGCAAAAATAAACAAGTGGGGCTATATCCAACTAAAAAGCACAACAAAGGAAACCAACAACAAAATGAAAAGGGAACCGATGGAATGGGAGAAAATTTTACAAATCATATATCTTATAAGGGGTTAGTATTCAAATTATATGAAGAACTCATACCAAAAAAATAGAAAAAAAATCCAACTAAAAAATGGGCAGAGGATCTGAATACACATTTTTACAAAGAAGATACAGAAATGGCCAGCAGATAATTTAAAGAGGCACCTAAAATCACTAATCAGCAGAGAAATGCAAATCAAACCACAAAGACATATCACCTCATACCGGTCAGAATGGCTAATATCAAAAAGACAGGAACTAACAAGTGTTGGCAAGGGTGTGGAGAAAAGGGAAGCCTTGTGCACTATTGGTAGGAATGTAAATTGTTGCAGCCACTATGGAGAACAATATGGAGGTCCTCAGAAAATTAAAAATAGAACTATCATATGATCCAGCAATTCTACTACTTGGTATTTGTATGAAGGAAACAAACTCTAATTCAAAATGAAATCTGTACCCACATATTCATTGCAGTATTATTTACAATATCCAAGACTTGGAAACCCCTGTGTTCATCGATGGATAAATGGATAAAGGACATTTGTCATATATAAATGCCAAATTTTATACATACATATATATATATATATATATATATATATATATATAATTCAGCCATGAGAAAGAAGCAAATCCTGCCATTTGTGACAGCAGAAATGGGCCGTGAGGGTATTTTGCTAGGTAAAATATGTCAGACAGAGAAAGAAAAATCCTGTATGATCTCACTTTATATGGAATTTTTAAAAAAACTCATAGATACATAGACTGGTGGTTACCAGAGGTAGGGGGTGGAGGGTGGGTGAAATGGGTAAAGGCGGTCAATATGTACAAACTGCCAGTGATAAAATAAGTCCTGGGTACGTGACTATAGTTAGTAATACCGTATTGCATATTAAAAATTTGTTAAGAGAGTAGATCTTAAAAGTTCTCATCACAAGAAAAAAAGATTTCTACCATGTATGGTAATGGATGTTAACTAGACATACTGTGGTGATCATTTTTTAAATTGAAGTATAGTTGATTTACAGTATTATATTGTAATAACAATATATTAGAACACAGTGATTCAATATTTTTATAGATTATACTCCATTTAAAGTTATTATAGGGCTTC
>NW_021149316.1:4442-7486 GCF_002837175.3 Physeter macrocephalus
TGTTTGTTTTTTCTCCCACCAGCCAGGGGCTGTTGTTAAAAAGTCCCAATTCGTAGGTTTTGGTTTGGGAGGGGGAAGAGGATGTTTTACATGGTTAAGCTTGGGACAGGGGGCAAATCTCCCACGTACTTTTTCAAGGCAGAAGCACAAAATTACAAAACAGCTCAGAAAGGATGTAGTCAGCTTCCTGGGCGCAGCACTGCCCTGCAGCGCTGTCTCAGATTGTTGTTCCATGACCCTGTCATGGCACAGAGGCTCCAGGTTGGTTTCCAACAGTTGGTAACTCTTAATCCCCTCCCCTACCCCTATCTTGCCCCTCCCCCTTTTCCTCTACCCACTGGTAACCACTGCTTTGATGTCTATATCTGTGAGTTCATTTCCTTTCTGTTATTCTTTTTTTTTAAGACTGCAAGTTCGTATTAGTCATCAATTTTATACACATCAGTGTATACATGTCAATCCCAATCGCCCAATTCAGCCCAAGTGAATTTCGATTTTGTACATTGTTCAAGGGCAGAGTGTATATTGGTTAGGATGTGCTCATAGCTGGTGCATCTCCAAAAAATGCTTCATGAAGGCTGCCAGCTTCTGGACATCTTCGATGGTGACAGCATTATACAGAGAGGCCGAATGCCTCCCATGGACCCAGAAGAACCACCGATTCAGCCGTTAAGAACAGGAGCATCTGGTTGAGCATCAGGACGACCCTCCTTCCCGTCACAAGTGTACAGATATTAAGAAGAAGAAGATACTCTTTTCTATGAGATCCTCTTTTCACTGAACTCATCAGTGCTGCAAAGACAATGTTACATAATAGTTTTTCTTTAACATTATATCAGGCATCTTCATCTTGTCCTGCATTTATTGCCAGTGTTACTAAAGCTTATCATTTACCTCGTTCTCTTTTAGACGTATAATTTCTTCTTACTGTGGAAGCATTCATCAATCCCTATTTTACTATTTCTTTTAAATTAGAAATGAATATTGAATTTTATAAAATATCTTTGGGGGATATTTCAAGTGATTGTACAGTTTTGTTCTCTTTTGACCTTGTTATATGGTAAATTATATTTTGTTATTTTATATTATGCTATTTATTATATATGATATTATGTTTACCAATTACATTTATTATATTATGATTACATTATTATTAAGGTAGCATTTTGTTTCAGATAGACAAAACAACCAGTGGAATAGGAAGCATCTTAAAATTAGATGCAAGAGCATAAGGGATTTGAGATTAAAGTAAAACTGACATTTTGGATCAGTAGCAAAACTATTCAACAAAAGTGCGAAAATATGGCTATCATTAACAAATTCTAGATATAGCAACTAGTTAAAAGTAAAAACATAAGGAAACTGTAAAAGTATCAAAAACCTGAGAGACTTGAAATAAATTATTCATGAGGAACACCTTTCTAAGATACAAAGAAAAAAGGATACATTTCATTAGAGAAGAATTAAAATTTTCCTCATGGCAAAATGCACTACACAGGCCAGAAAACAAGCGAAAGAAATTGGGAAATATATTTAGAAATAGATATGCTGTCTTTACAACTTTCGGGAGAAGCACATGTTTCATTTTCCTTTAACCTGTTATGTGGGTATTAATCTATAATGTAAGTGCATGGTTCCTTTCCTTTAACCTGTAATGTGAGATTTAATCTGTATTGTAAGTGCATGGTTCCTTTCCTTTAACCTGTAATGTGAGATTTAATCTGTATTGTAAGTGCATGGTTCCTTTCCTTTAACCTGTAATGTGAGATTTAATCTGTATTGTAAGTGCATGGTTCCTTTCCTTTAACCTGTAATGTGAGATTTAATCTGTATTGTAAGTGCATGGTTCCTTTCCTTTAACCTGTAATGTGAGATTTAATCTGTATTGTAAGTGCATGGTTCCTTTCCTTTAACCTGTAATGTGAGATTTAATCTGTATTGTAAGTGCATGGTTCCTTTCCTTTAACCTGTAATGTGAGATTTAATCTGTATTGTAAGTGCATGGTTCCTTTCCTTTAACCTGTAATGTGAGATTTAATCTGTATTGTAAGTGCATGGTTCCTTTCCTTTAACCTGTAATGTGAGATTTAATCTGTATTGTAAGTGCATGGTTCCTTTCCTTTAACCTGTAATGTGAGATTTAATCTGTATTGTAAGTGCATGGTTCCTTTCCTTTAACCTGTAATGTGAGATTTAATCTGTATTGTAAGTGCATGGTTCCTTTCCTTTAACCTGTAATGTGAGATTTAATCTGTATTGTAAGTGCATGGTTCCTTTCCTTTAACCTGTAATGTGAGATTTAATCTGTATTGTAAGTGCATGGTTCCTTTCCTTTAACCTGTAATGTGAGATTTAATCTGTATTGTAAGTGCATGGTTCCTTTCCTTTAACCTGTAATGTGAGATTTAATCTGTATTGTAAGTGCATGGTTCCTTTCCTTTAACCTGTAATGTGAGATTTAATCTGTATTGTAAGTGCATGGTTCCTTTCCTTTAACCTGTAATGTGAGATTTAATCTGTATTGTAAGTGCATGGTTCCTTTCCTTTAACCTGTAATGTGAGATTTAATCTGTATTGTAAGTGCATGGTTCCTTTCCTTTAACCTGTAATGTGAGATTTAATCTGTATTGTAAGTGCATGGTTCCTTTCCTTTAACCTGTAATGTGAGATTTAATCTGTATTCCAATTAGAGAGCTGGAGCAGCAAAAAGGACACGTGATTTAAGGGGAAAAAATATTAACAGGGGGAAGAATTAGGAAACTGGATTTACAAAGAATCTGTATTTACAGTCGTCCCCCACACATTTACCCATCCTACTGTGAACGTAGGTGGTACCATGACAGCAACAATGTCAGAACAACTAGAAATTGAAGATTAAATTTGCACGGTGCCCGAGAGTGTCCCTGGGGTGGGGCTGAGGGAAGGAAGAAAAAGATGAAGGGGAATCAGCTGCTCCCGACCTAGCAAGACGGCTGTGGAGGGAATCCAAATTCCACAGGACAAGCCCTGTGGAAGCACAGAGCTGAGCAAGTAACTCTGCCCGA
>NW_021149317.1:0-787 GCF_002837175.3 Physeter macrocephalus
TTTCTCTCCAGAGCATCATGTGACAACAGTTTCTCCTCTAGGTCAGGATCAAACTCAGCTTCTGCAGTGGCCCGATGTCACTGTTAAAACCTGTGGAACTTGCACTTATCGTAACTCCAGCATTCACTAATGAGGTTGAAACTTCTCCACCCCAACAAGAAACCTTGGCTCCGTTTACAGTGTCCCCTGAGCAGTTGGAAATTTTGTCGGTCCAGCAAGAGGTTTCAGATCAGCATCCAACCCCCTCTGAAAATGTTGAACCTTCTCCAATACAGCAGGGAGCCCCCACTCAACCAACATACTTCGAGGTTACATTTCCAAATCCAGAGCAAGTTCAGGCTCAGCATCCAACCTTGACTGAGGTCACAATTCAACCTTTGGACCTTGAACTGACCATAAGGCCAGAACCCACTAAGGAAGGTGAACCTTCTCCATCCATGCAGGAGACCTTAACCCAGCCTCCAGAACCACCTAAGGAGGTTTTTGTAGCTCAGCCTCCACTATATCAGAACCCAATAGTTCCAACACCAGTTCAGGATCACACTGAGCCTCCAACATCACCCAGTGTCAGAGTTCAACCTTTAGACCAGGGACTTACCACAACTCCAGAACCTACTATGGAGGCTGAACATTCCACACCCCTGCAGGAGGCTATAGTTCCTCCAACACACCCCGAGGTGACACTTCCTAATCCAGAGCAAGTTCAGGCTCAGCATCCAACCTTGACTGAGGTCACAATTCAACCTTTGGACCTTGAACTGACCATAAGGCCAGAACCCACTAAGGA
>NW_021149317.1:6813-7471 GCF_002837175.3 Physeter macrocephalus
TTGATATTTTCATGGTGTGAGAAAGTTTTAGATCTGGCTTTAACTCTGATTCCCCATAGTTTTAAATTTTTTTCTTCAGTCAAAATGAATATTTGGAGTTCTACAGATTAATGTATTTTATTTCAGTTATTCAGTTATTGCTTATTTGAAGCTCCTTTTTGGGAAATTTTTGGGAGACTGACTCATTCTCAGTCTAAACTTTACTTCTAGGCTGAATTTACCGTTGTTATGTTTTAAATTTCTACTATCCTGTCATCCAAACAACTTCACAGAAAGAAACCCCATTAATTTGAAATACATACTGTTTGGTTAACCCCTATCCTACCATGATATTCAAACTCTAACCAGTCTGATATTGGCATCAGCCAATCAGAGAAGATGGTGCCATGAAGAGTTGAGGATCAGCCCCATCTCTTTGCTGTACTTCTTGAATCCTTGTCAGCGTTCAAAGTTATAATTAGTATATATGAGTTCCACTTTGGTGTAGCTTTCTTTCACATACCATCATGTCCTGTGACTTTTGTATATAATATATGGTATATACATACAGTTTTGTTACGCGATATGGGGAGGTAGAGTTTTTTCCTCCCTTTGAAGGTCTGAAAAGGGTTACCATACATGTCTTTGGACATATTGATTTGGTTTTTTTCTTTTTGGA
>NW_021149318.1:0-1242 GCF_002837175.3 Physeter macrocephalus
TGCGGGGACGGGGAAGTCAGGTTGGAGAGAAGTCCTTGGGAGCTGCTGCCCTGTAATGACAGCTGAACTGGGAGGCAGGGGCTCCAAAGGGAAGGGCGAGGGTGGAAGCTGCGGGGAGTGGTGGGCAGAGCACACACGGGGCCACGACACACCAGAGAAGCAGGAAGGCATCATAAGCATCCGAAAGGAAGGACGGGATGTCATGGCAATGAGGATGTGTCTGTAGTGACATGTGTCAAAGAAGGGTGGTGAAGAATACAAAAGAGGTAACGGGAAGGGAGATTAGATGTCATTGATAAACTCAGACAGCAGTTTCACTATAAGCTAAGGGCAGAAGCCAGAGCATAGTATACAAGGAAAGATGCATAAAAATCAATAAATACAAAACATACATGTTCAAATCGAGAATTTGTTGAAATGCTCTTTCAAAGAATATAGAAGTAAAATGGCAAGTGAGAGGACATTGAAGCTGAGGTGAAGGCTGACAAGAATGGTTCCCCCGCCCAAAAAGAGTTCCCCTGAGGAACAATGCTGTACAGAGGCAAGCAGGGATCCCACGTGACACTGGTGAAATGATGGGACAGGGGACACACGTGTCAGGTGGAGATTCTGGGCCTTCTCTGCAGGAGGGGGTTCCTGCAGCCTCCACATGCCCGTGAGCTGAGAACATGAAGTGAGAGCCAGCTGAGTCAGTAAGAGTTACTTCAGCTGAATTGCGTTGGTAAGTGGTGCAGATCACGCACAATACGAATGATCCTGGCAACAGGGGAAGGAGTGCGCAGCACTGAGCGGCTGCCTTCCACCAGACACAGCCTGGTGGCTTAGGATGAGCCCCTTCACCCCTGAACTCTTCTTACTTTTCCGTGTTTTCTTTCTTTACTTTAAAGCTACACGTTCCTTAAATTCTGCAAGCAATTTTCTGGTGACTTTCTTCCACAGAAGTAGGATATCTAAGGTCTAGTTCCCTTGTAGCCTTTCTATGTGACCTTCAGAAAGAAGAACTTTTTCTTTGAGACAATAGTTCTGCAAATTTATACATAAATTCAATTTGGCTCACGCTGAGCAAGACTGCGGAACTTGGCCTTCAGTCTCCTGTGTTAGAAATTGCTCACTGATGTCAGGAAAGTCCCTGCTGATTTCAGACCCTGTGATCTTGCTGGTGCCTCGCCTACTGCATCCAGCCCAATACGACTGCTAGGCCCTCTGTCTTCCCCCTGTGTGGGCACAGGGCATCTAATGTGC
>NW_021149318.1:2137-2970 GCF_002837175.3 Physeter macrocephalus
TCTAAACAAAAGCATGAGTGCTGTGATCCAGGAAAAAATATTCTCTACAATATCAACTTTGGGAAAGTGTATTAGAAATAGACAGTACAAATGTATAGATGGTGAAGTATCTTGTTAAATGCTGAATGCAAAATTTGGTAACAAGTAACAAGAAATAAAGCATCCCCAGTTCAGTGGATCAGCGCTTGGACATATGTAAGCACTACTGAGCGAGCGTGTGTCTTTCAAAACAATGAAACCTTGTGTTCAGTAAGAATGGGCCAGTTTTCCTTCAATGCAGTGATTATTGATCAGTTAGTGATTTTCTATTTTTATTAAGTTGTAAATATACTTAGAAACACTAGGGTGAATCCGGAACTAACTTTGAATGGTACCTGAAAAAGTAGAACACAAATGATGCTAACTGTTATATTAGTGTTCATATATGTATGCACATGTCAAGGATGAATGGCCACGAAAATAAACACATGATTTGTGATTAAACTGTGATGCTTCGATTAATTCTATTGCTTTTAAATTTTATTTAATATTTTCCTCATAACTGTAAAGAGGATTAATTTAATCTTAACAAGAGTGCTACTCCTGAAGAACTGTGTGCACCTGGACAGGAACATTCCAAGAATTCAGAGTCAGGCATAGGTTCGCCAGTTACGTTAGACTTTGTAGCCAAGGGTTTGTTTTGTTTTGTTTTTCCACCAAAAAGACGTCGATATCTCCATGACTACGAAGGTGGAAGATGATTGCAGACATGGTACGAGTCCCATTTTCAGAATGTGTTCAAACACCAGGGGCGCGTACACTCATTCACAGAGACACAACACCCTGACCCCAGA
>NW_021149318.1:5092-7070 GCF_002837175.3 Physeter macrocephalus
CACCGGCCCTTCCGGGAGCGGGCCGGCGGGGCTGGGAGGAGCCCCTCGGTGCTGGCGGAGCCCAGGGCCCCGGGCCATGGCCTCTCTGCTCCGCGCCCCGAGCTTCCGGGTGGGGCAAGCGCTGCAGGCACAAGGAGTTCCGCTGCAGGGGCCCGGCCGGGAGCTGGAGGGGCTGCGGGAAGGAGGGCCCGCCCCCCTGTCCGGAGCCGCCCAAAGGCCTCCTCTCACAGGGAAGGAGGCAGAAGTGGGGAGCCGGCGGGCGGCACAGCGCTCCTCGCAGAAGGCCATCCGTCCCCAGTTTCGTCCCCCAGGCGACCAGAACCTCCCCGGCTTCCTGCACTCGGGCCGCTGCTCGGCTGTGCCCATCCTCCTCCCGCTGGCCACTCGCTCCCACCTGGGCCTCTGTCTCTGCTCCTGAGCGAACTCGGATCCCTGAGATGGGCCAGACAAGAGAGTGGTTCAGGGGCCGCTGTCCCAGCAGCTCCTCCTTCCTCCAGAGTGGCTTCTTCAGGGGCAGGGGTCCATCCAGGAGCTGATGGGGAGTGGGCACCAGGAGTGAGGTGCTGTCCTCTCACGTCCTGCAGGGTGAATCCAAGTCCCCCTAAAACAGAGTTTCCTCACTGAGTTTACAGATGATCTCTCTATCCAAAACTTTCTTCCTTTTCTTTGTCACCTCTGACCTCAATCCTGTGCTAACTGAAAACTCTTCAAGCAGAGTCAGGTGACTACACTTTTGTTGTTAACATAATCAATGTACCAGTTGCTGTTGTAGATGTCATCGTTCACTCCAATTTCAGGTTGTTTTTCCAGGGCAGGATGAGTTCACAGACCCCTGAGCCAGGGACCACCTGGCCTGAGAATCATAAACCAGAGACAGCGTGACTTCTGATTTTATGATGAACAAATGTCACATATAGTATGGGATTAACAGTTACAAAATTCTGTTCATAAAATAGGTAACTAACCAGGATTTACTGCATAGCACAAGAAACTATATTCAATATCTTGTAATAACCTATAAAGGAAAATAATAAAAAAAAATATATATATATAAAACTGAATCACTTTGCTATACACCACAAAGTAACACAATATTGTATCAGTAAGTCAACTATACTTTGATTTGTTAAAAAAGGAAAAAAAAGTCACAGAAATGTCAAGTGATGATGATTAATGGCAGCCTCTTTTTTCTTCCCCTTAAAAAAGCCCCTAATTCAAAGGCCAAATTAGAGTGTATCTGTGGCTTGTCTGCCACTCCCTTGCTGGAGATCTGTAAATAAGCCCTTACTTTGATTAAAACACCTGCTGTCAGAGTTGGGCTTTCTGCACCTCGGTCACATGAGCCCTTGCTCCATAAGAAGAGGACCTCAGGTTGGCAGTTCCAGGGCTTGGAGTGTCATTAACGGAGATGGTCTCTGAAGGGTGCAGGTCCGGACACCTCCCAACTCATAGTAATGTCGCCAGGGTCTCCATGATGCTTGAGCTGCACCCCTCCCATAGGGCAGCACAGTGGGCTTCAGAGGTTCTGGGAGGGGCAGAGAACTGTCAAGGCCCTCCTTGCTGGGGCAAGAGCACGTCCCCATCCCCTGCCCTTGTAGAAGCCTCTGTGCACTAAATGAAGGTGATCTTTATTATCAGTAACTCATATTTTAGCTGTTCATTCTATTCTGAACTGTTATAAAGAAACTCTTTAATTGTGTTGTCAATATAAATAATCACTAAATCAATCTATACTAGGAATAGAAAAGAGTTTTATTTGAGCCAAACTGAGGTCTATAGCTCAGGAGAGACCAATTCTAGAAGGACCTGAAATGTGTTCAGCAGGACTATAAGATTGGGTAGGCTTATAAAGGGAAGAACCCCAAAATGACATAAGTAGATTGTGAAGAATTATATATATATATATTTTTTGATGTGATGGTAAATAGATTTTTCTTTCATTTCCCTTTCTGACCTTTCATTGTTAGTGTATAGAAAT
>NW_021149319.1:0-2894 GCF_002837175.3 Physeter macrocephalus
CGGGTCTCCACTCCACTGAATTGTTAAAAGCCTTTTTGAAAACGGGTCAGCTTTACCAGCGTAGCCTCGCGTTGTGGGAGTCCATGTTGATGGAGGGTGTGTCGCCGCATCTTGAAGCTCTTAGCCAGTCTGCGTCACAAGAAAACATGCCTCTGAGCACCGCGGTGTGCCGTAGTGGACCTGCAGGTGAGCTACGGGAGAATGTAAAACGTTGTAGTTCTAGCTTCACTGCTGCATCCATCACTGACACTTCACCGGGGCAGTGATATTTACAGAGCCTTTAACGGACGAAGACGTCGCCTCCGAAATAGAGTAACACCTTTCACACGCGCGTTAGTGACCTCAATGGAGAAGGACAGTCAACGCAGAAGCCGTGAACAGGCCAAGCAGTAAGCCGTGGCCGCCACAGGTATAAGAGATCGTCGCAAATCCCTAAGTCAGTCTGCTTCTACAGGTGTCACATGCCCTTGTCGCAAGAGAATACATTATATATACTGTAGGCACATACAGAGTGTTGTAGAGATTCACGACCAAGGCGATGAGGGACTACGTGTAATTGAGCGGCTTTTTGCTCTTTGAGTAGAAGGCGATGGTCAGTTTGAAACATACACCCTTATAGGTGAGCGCGCTTAAACACAGAAAATACGCTGTCCTCGGACTTCGACTACCACTCCTTTGCCAACAGCTGAGCAAGATTAAGACTGTAATTACAGCAAATAGGCGGTTGCATCTGCGTACCTTGTCCACGCATACTACTGTCGATTGGAGATTTATCCGGCGACAAGAGGAAAAAGAGCAATCGTACAACCTCAGTAAAGTCGGTGACGCCAGAAGTAAAGTGGAGTATGATGACCCTCGCTGCACTCACGTGTCGCACTTGTGATGCTCTCGCCAGACCCAGTATGCTAGGTAGATCTTTTATATTCACCGCATACTGCGACGCGCTCTGGCAAACACTGTCAAAGTCGTTCGTCTTCATTTGAAAGTGCAAGCCATGTGCTAACCTGTAAATTGCAGGGCTGGTCGTTGAGCGATGGTTGACACTCCTTGATCCGGCAGTGTGGGCCGATGAGGTTTTGAAGTCGCCTGCTCTTGAAGAAGAAAAAATGCAGGCGTTTATCGAAGGCGAGGGTACGCGTGTTTTCAATAAATGCATGCACCATGCTGCTCAGCAGGCAGAAGGACACGTGCTTGCAGCATTCAGGCTGCCAAAGTATGATAGGTCACAACACTGACTTCCAGAAAGGACATAGAGTGAACGCTGGCCACAAGCCAATATAGGATTTCGCCGTACGCAAGACAAAGAGGGTCCACTCATATTTCTGATGATATCCAAGGAAGGTAGTGAGTTCTTCCTCGAAGGGTATCTTCCTATTGTCCATGCTAAAATGAAATATCAGCAATGGGTCGCAAAAGCCCCTCCGCAGCTCTGTCCTGCAGTGGTGGCGCAGGGGTAGCAACAGAAAGAGAAAGGCTATGAAAAATCGTATCGGTTTATCTGGCTCCTCGCTGTAGCCGCCAGGCGCGAACTCACAATGATTTACACTGTCCACAAACATTTGTTCTTTCACCGCGACGCGCACGCAGGAGCGGCGGCACCGTAACAGTCTGTGTGTTCCCTTCTTTCTTGCGGGCGTCTTAGGTGGTACCTCTGCTGCCAGGCGAAAAGAACCTGGACGCAATGGAACCCGGACCGCCACCTCTACTCTTGATAGCTTTGAATTATAATAAGCGTGGTAACTGCGTAAGTAGTGTGTTCATGAATGTGTAATTGTGCTGGCAAGGTGGGTTTAGTGGCTCCTACTCCCCAGTGTGTGGGGCTGCTGAGATGGCAAAGTATAAAACAAGGGACAAAATGTGGTTTGTCAACCTCAAAGTGCAGAATGGCTCGGCCTCTCTTGTGCAAGGTCTGTGAGCCGGAGAAAGTTTGACTTGGAGTAGCTGTTAGCCTTCTGCTGCTGCGATGGAACGTACACAAAGACGCTCTCTCGCAAGACTGAAAGGCGGTCCTCTTGTGAGTTTGCATATTTGATCCTGTGCTTGAAATAGTCTGTTATCCATTCGTGTGCGCACGTACAGTCACATCCACGTATGTGCACGAAATTTCCTCATACACCCCCGTATTTTCATGTCGCTTGCTGTGTATTATTGCGTACCTACATGCACCGAAGCGTCGTACAAGTGCGGATCTACACCCACCTTGTTTCCAGGTATATGCAGACTCAAGTAAACCCGTCGACTTGTAACGGGTACCATGTAGTATCCTGTGTCGAACTGCCTGCTCAGCCGCCGTCAGTTATGCGTGCAGTGAGGGTGTGACTGTTCAAAACCAGATGTGTCAAACGGTCATAGCACTGGGGTTGTAGACTGCTTTTGTAGTGGGAAGACGCAACGCCAACTGGAGGGGTGCCTGAACTGTGGTAGGCGTCCTTGCTTGGTGACAGAATGACGCCGCATTTACATGTGTGCAATCGAAGAGCAATGAACCGGCGTATGTTAGAGAATACTCAATGCAACGAGCACTGGCCCGAGGTCAGCTCATCTTCGAGAGCTCCTTGCCTCCACATTATGCACGACTACCGATCCAGCGTATCCGATACATACTCTGGTAGGTGATGAAGTGCTGTGAGAGAGAGTGGAGAATCGTGTCCTCAAACACGTGCACCTGCGCCAATTACATGCGTCGCGCTAGTACGAACTGTACGCTTGCGTGCACATGCGAGATCCACATCGTGCGCTCGCCTAATTGGCGTTTTTGTGCAGCACTAGTGCTCACAACTACATCAAAGTACGTGAGTGAACTCTCGACATGTGTATATACGAGTTTGTAACGATAGGTGGCCTGCTGGACGCGGGGCACTTGAACCTATCGAGCCTTGCGCTAGCACTTGAGG
>NW_021149319.1:7266-7466 GCF_002837175.3 Physeter macrocephalus
GCTTGCTGTGGACAAAGACGAACAGGAGAAGTGGGGAAGCTTCAGAACAGCTGTTCCTCAATACTTCGGTGTGTACTGCGTTTGCGCACATGCCAACAGTGCTACGATATCTCTACCTTCTCACCAGGAACGTTTTTTGGATCAGACGTTGTGTTCTCTCTATATGTTCTTCCGGGCAGTCCACGCAATCTCGGATGTTC
>NW_021149320.1:0-624 GCF_002837175.3 Physeter macrocephalus
GTTGCCCTCTAGTAAGTATTACACCGTATTTCTTTCCTGAAGCTCTACGTTCCACTTACCTTCCCATGCGTCTCTTATGCGTCATCCTCCTCAGCGCTGTGGATTTCCAGATTGATTTGGTAATGCGTTTACTGGTAGAGATCTCTGCAACAGAACCTTTTCCTAATAAAGGCAGTGCACGCACTTTTATAATACATGTTCCCGCGGAATCCACAGGAAAACGACCTGCGCTGTACCCGCTCTGTATAAATTCAACACGGGTTTCTATACGGTGTACAAGCCCTATATACCTTCGTGATAGAACGTTTTCAGAATAAAATATGTAGTGACTGCGTCCGCAAAATACTACGCCCCTGAAGTTCTCTATGGGATCGCTACCGTTGCCAAGTTACAAAGATAGGGTGCTTTCTTCTAATGAGACTATGTATCACGGATGAAGTGCGCAGTCTGTCTTCTCTGCTGAAAATACTAGAAGGCTCATCTTCGTTGAATGCGTGTATTGCTCTCGTACACGGTGTGTACTTAAAGCCAGCAAAGTCTGTTGTGCTTGTTCGCAGTAAAACTCTTTAGCGCACTCGTTTCTGATGAACTCTGTACCGTACTCACACTGTGCAATAACTCTGA
>NW_021149320.1:6996-7452 GCF_002837175.3 Physeter macrocephalus
CCGCTGGCTGCCAACACGAATTTTACATTCGTCACTGACTTCCTAGAAGGTAGAGGGGACGCACCGCTGTGAGCACACGGCTGTAATGCAGCCGCTTCCTCCTAGGATGAACTCATGCATGTCTGTAAGGAGAGGGTGTGGTGGGGTAGGTGTCTGTATTACTACTAATAGGCAACTTGTGGCGTATATACCGTGAAGTCATTGGTCGCTGCAACTTTATACATCGGTCGCTGAACTTTACATTGACCACCTACATGAGTACTTCCGTATCGAATTCTGTTGTACGCGTTTTGTCGCTTACAATCTTCGAAACACAGTTCTTCCTGCTGAACCCTGTGATATAATACTTCAATCAGCTGTGGTGGATGTATTGTTTGAGCTGGCGTCGTCTTTTCCTCCGCCCCACTCTTCGTCTGCAGTGTCTTAGTTTGTGCGGAGAGCTGCATTGCGTTGCCC
>NW_021149321.1:0-367 GCF_002837175.3 Physeter macrocephalus
GGGACACGGGTTCGTGCCCCGGTCCGGGAGGATCCCACGTGCCACGGAGTTGATGGGCTCGCAAGCCATGGCCACTGGGCCTGCGCGTCCAGAGCCTCTGCTCCACGGCGGGAGGGGCCACAACAGTGAGAGGACTGCGTACTGCAAAAAAAAAAAAAAAAAATCTGAATGAGATCCTTGCTGGGTGGAGTACTCTTGGTTGTATGTTTTTCTCCTTCATCATTTTAAATATGTCCTGCCACTCCCTTCTGGCTTGCAGAGTTTCTGCTGAAAGATCAGCTGTTAACCTTATGGGGATTCCCTTGTGTGTTATTTGTTGTTTTTCCCTTGCTGCTTTTAATATGTTTTCTTTGTATTTAATTTTTGA
>NW_021149321.1:1442-7450 GCF_002837175.3 Physeter macrocephalus
TGGGAGATTTTCACCGTTTGATATTGCGTGGAGCTGGGAGGTCTCTTGTGGACCAGTGTCCTGAGGTTGGCTCTCCCTCCTCAGAGGCACAGCAGTGACTCCTGGATGGAGCACCAAGAGCCTTTCATCCACACGGCTCAGAATAAAAGGGAGAAAAAGTAGAAAGAAAGAAAGAGGATAAAATAAAATAAAATCAAGTAAGATAAAATAAAATAAAGTTATTAAAATAAAAAGTAATTACTAAGAAAAAAAAATTTTTTGTAAGTAAAAAAACAAAAACGGACGGACAGAACCCTAGGACAAATGGTGAAAACAAAGCTATACACACAAAATCTCACAAAGAAGCATACACATACACACGCACAAAAAGTGGAAAAATAATATATCTTGCTCTGAAACTCCACCTCCTCAATTTGCGATAATTCGTTATCTGTTCAGGTATTCCACCAATGCAGGGTACATCAAGTTGATTGTGGAGCTTTAATACGCTGCTCCTGAGGCTGCTGGGAGAAATTTCCCTTTCTCTTCTTTGTTCGCACAGGTCCCGGGGTTCAGCTTTGGATTTGGCCCCGCCTCTGCGTGTAGGTCCACGGAGGGCGTCTGTTCTTCGCTCAGACAGGACGGGGTTAAAGGAGCAGCTGATTCGGGGGCTCTCGCTCACTCAGGACAGGGGGAGGGAGGCGTACGGATGGGGGACGAGCCTGCGGCGGCAGAGGCCAGCGTGACGTTACACCAGCCTGAGGCGTGCCATGCGTTCTCCCGGGGAAGTTGTCCCTGGATCACGGGACCCTGGCAGTAGCGGGCTGCACAGGCTCCCGGGAGGGGAGATGTTGATAGTGACCTGTGCTCGCTCACAGGCTTCTTGTTGGTGGTAGCAGCAACCTTAGCGTCTCATGCCTGTCTCTGGGGTCCGTGCTGTTAGCCGCGGCTCGCGCCCGTCTCGAGCTCCTTTAAGCAGCGCTCTTAATCCCCTCTCTTCATGCACCAGGAAACAAGAGGGAAGAAAAAGTCTCTTGCCTCTTCGGCAGGTGCAAACTTTTTTCTGGACTCCCTCCCGGCTAGCCGTGGTGCACTCACCCCTTCAGGCTGTGTTCACGCGGCCAGTCCTCTCCCTGCGATCCGACCAAGCCCGAGCCTCAGCTCCCAGCCCCTGCCCCCACTGGCGGGTGAGCAGACAAGCCTCTCGGGCTGGTGAGTGGCGGTCGGCACCGATCTTCAGTGCGGCAATCTCTGCGCTTTGCCCTCCGCACCCCTGTTGCTGTGCTCTCCTCCGCGTCTCCGAAGCTTCCCCCCTCCGCCATCTGCAGTCTCCTCCCGCGAAAGGGCTTCTAGTGTATGGAAACCTTTCCTCCTTCACAGCTCCCTCCCACTGGTGCAGGTTTTTCTTTTTTGCGGTACACGAGCCTCTCACTGTTGTGGCCTCTCCCGTTGTGGAGCACATTCTCAGCGGCCATGACTCAAGGTCCTAGCCGCTCTGTGGCATGTGGGATATTCCCGGACCGAGGCATGAACCCGTGTCCCCTGCATCGGCAGGCGGACTCTCAACCACTGTGCCACCAGGGAAGCCCCCTTGTATTGTTTTTCAGGTTACACATGTAAGTGTTATCTTTGTTTTTCGCTCTTACGTATACTTTACTTAGAATGATATTCTCTAGGTCCATCTATGCTGCTGCTCGTCGCTATATTTCATCCTTTTGTGGCTGAGTAATATCCCATGGTATGTATATACCACTTCTTAAACCACTCATCTCTTGATGGGCACTTGGTTTGTTTCCATGTCTTGGCTATTTTAAATAGGGCTGATATGAACACTGGGTTGCATGAATCTTTTCGAATTAGAGTTTCGTCTTTTCCGAATATACGCCTAGGAATGGGATTGTTGGATCATATGGTAGCTCTGTTTTTAGTTTTTTTAAGCAACCTCCATACAGTTTTCCATAGTGGCTGAACCAATTTGCATTCCCCTGAAAGTGTAAGAGGGTTCCCTTCCATCCACACCCTCTGCAGCATTTATTATTTGTAGACTTTTTGATGATGGCCATTCTGACAGGTGTGAGGTGATACCCCTCTGTGGTTTTGATTTGCATTTCTCTAATAATTAGCGATGCTGAGCATCTTTTCATGTGCCTGTTGGCCATTTATATATCTTCTTTGGAAAAAATGTCTATTTACCTCCTCTGTCCATTTTAAAATCAGGGTTTTTTTGTTGTTGTTGGTTGTATGTGTTGTTTATATATTTTGGAGATTAACCCCTTTTCAGATACATCATTTGCAAATATCTTCTCCCATTTGGTAGGCTGTCTTTTTGTTTTATTGATGGTTTCCTTTGCTATGCAAAATAGCAATATGAGCCAGGCTACTGTCTTCATAGAGACTTTTCAGAGTTCCCTTATTTCTCTGCACTGCCATATCCACCACTGACCTAAATTAAAGGATCAAAAGCCCTCAAGGTCTCAGTTACTTATCACATGAAAGTTTACTCCTTGCTCATATGAGATCTACTATGGTCCAGTTGCTCTCCAGGGCTGCTGCCTTCCCAGTACTTCCAGTCTGCTTCCATCATGTGGTTCCACCATCTCAATACAGGGCTTAATCCTCTTTTCAGCAAAGCATCTCACTGCCGTCCTCCACTGAGGATCCTGAGTTCAGCCTCTCAGCTTCAGTTTGCCGCAGAATATGCTACCCCAGAGTTGCCCAGCTGCATGGTGATGGGGATGGCACATGGGCTTTGGCTACTCCTCAATCAGAACTTCAAAGAAGCCTTACTTTTTCATTACTCCTGCCTGTAGTTTTACATGGTGCTTCAAATTCCAGAACCTTCCTGAAATTCTGTACGGGGGAGCTGGAGGGAAGAGAGATGTGGTTTGATGCTCTGAAATGTTTCCTTCTGCATCCAAACAATCATTTTCAATTTCTAAAATTGATTTTGAGTTTGGCTGCTTCTGTGCATTCTCAGCACTATGGCCTAAGTCAGTAACCATCAATTCTCACCTGTGTTACTTAGTTGTACTAACTACTTCTCCTGCCCCTAAGGGGTCCAGAGAACAATTAAGGTGATTACTTAAATATGCAAATTATATCATGTCATGTGCTGTTTTAAACTTCCAATGCCTTCTCATTTCAAGCTGAAAAAAACTCCCAATATTTACTATGATCTACAGGTCCTACATACCCTGGACCTTGCCTCTCCCTTCTCTATGCCCCAGACACAAATGAGCTTCCTCTCTATCCACACAAAAACACCAAGCTCTGTGTTCGGGCTGTTACAGTTGTTGTTTCATCCAAGTGGCAATCAGCTCTGGACCTTCCTTCTTGTCCTTTCGGACTCAGAAAGGTCTCCTGCTCCATGAAGCATCCCCTGACCACCAGAAACACAGTGCCCATTCTGCACTATCACCCCATCCCCTTTAATCCCTTCACAGAACTTATGCCCACTTGAAATTGTCTTGTTCATTTATTTTTGGATGTGTTGATTGGAATGTATCAGTGACTTAACCCCGTGAAATGTACATACAGCACTGAGAAGTCAGTGGAGACTTGGGAGAGAAGATTTTCACATGCTGGCCCTTTTTGCCCTATGTTTGCTCATCTCTGCTAGCAACTTGGATCAGCCAAGTGCCAGGTGATTTCCACCAAGTCATCCTTCAGATAGGGCTGCCAACCAAATCCCCCAACCCAGCCAGCCAGCTGGAACCCAACAATCAACCCCAAACCCACTCACCAACATCACACAAGGCAACAAGCTCATAAAAATAAGTTTTGCTTGCAATGTTTTGATATAACTATTCAGAAAAGCACAGAAAAAACGACCACCTCTCAGTTGACTGAATGAACACCACAAAAAATAAAGTCAGATTTTAACATTCTGGTTACCTTTAATATATTTAGTAAAGTCAGATTTTAACATTCTGCTTACCATACTGGCAGAGAACACATTTTCAATACATCAAAGACTCAGAAAGATTATCAATTATCATCTGAGTCTCTACTGACCTAATTGGTCAAAAGGGCCTAGTTTGGCAAGAAAAGTGGAAAGGGAAGGGGAAAGAGGAAAAGGAGAGAGACTAGTGACCTGCCAATACCCAAAGCTCTGAAATGTAAATGCGACCAGTCTCAAAGGATCCCCACGCAAGAGCAGTGGGTTAGAAAGGCATCCCCTGGGCTTAGGGGACAGGGCCACAACCACACCCAGAATCCTCGGCGGGTTGCTGGAGCCCAGGGCTGAGCGGGTGAGCGTTGTCCGGCGAGGGTGCATCCACAGGCAGGGGCTGAGCCTCTGGGTCCTGAGCGATGTCTAAGGAAAGCCTCCTCTTAGCCCTGGGGGGAGCAGTTGGCTCCTGAGTCCCCTGTTCCCAAGGCCGACGACGAGGGCCACAGCTTCCAGCTGGGTGGCGATCCGGGGCGGATGGACCTGGGGTCGGCGGCTGGGTCGGGCCGGGCTCCCCGGAGGTGCTGGTGGCCGCAGCCCCGAACTGGGCGGCAGAGCAAGAACCCCGGGCCGACGAGAGGCTCCGGGACACAGCAGGCTCAGGGACTCGCGGGCGGGTCCCACCGCCCGCGGCTACAGGCCCACGGGGGCGCGGAGCGCGGCGGGGCTGGTGGTGCCTCGGGACGAGAGCGGCTCCCCCGGCCGAGAGGATCTCCCTCCAGGCGTTCAGGCCCTGGCTGCCCGGCGCCGTGGGCTGCGTGTGGTCCACCACGGTCCGGTCCTGCCCGCGTTTCCACAGCTCGTAGCGCTCCGGTTGCAGGATGCGCACGAAGGCGTCCATGGAGAAGGCGACCCGGGCCTCCCCGCAGCTGCACTGCGAGGCCACTTTGCCGTAATCGATCCAGCGCGGGGAGGCGAAATTGATGGCTTCCGCGCAGTTGAAGCCATGGTTGAAGCCAGAGTGGTAGCCATAGGGAAACGTGACTATGAACTCTCCAGCCTCCTGAGTGACCCGACCGAAGGGGATGCCGTTGTCCTTGAGGACCGTGGGCGAGATGAGAGCCACCTTGTGCCGCAGGAAGGCCTCACAGCCCCGCGAGCTGCCCGGGAAAAGCTCCCTGGCCAGGCGTTCCAGGCGCCGGCCGTGCTCCGGGGGCACCGCGTACCACGTCTTGGGCTCCCCGAAGTGCAGGTAGTTGATGCTGTAAAGGTCCATGTCCTCCGTGTGCCAGGCGAAGGCGGTCTTCCACATGCCGAAGTACAGGTAGGGGGTGTTGACGCCTTCGATGACCACTCCGCACTCCCGCTCCAGCAGGTCCTGAATGGTTCCCAGGTGTCCAAGGCTCCACTGCTTCGTGTTTGTATCGAATAAGGAGCCACTGACGTCCGCACTATATTCTGGTGAACCAAAGAGGCGTGTTTTCCAATATTTTCGCTCCAGGTCCTTAAAATCCAAGTGTGGTGGAGTCCCATGTTTTTCACTGTTTGCTAAGTGGCGGTACTCACCCATGGTCATGGCTTTCTTCTTTTTGTGGTATTGAGTAAACACACCTGCCTGCCCAGAAGTCACCTGCTGGAGGGGAGCAGCTATTAAGATGTCACTGATATCGTCGTAGGTCTCTCTGGCTTTCCAGTCTTTGGGTGGTATTATCTTAGCCAGGCCTGCTCGGTGTGCACCTTGGGATTCCATATAAGCAATGTAGTTATCGAAATCATTAAACTCTTCTTTGGTTGGATGAAATACCATTATGCTACAACATGGGTTCTGGGCCCAGATGGACTTAGACTTCATAGCTTTCATTAGTAAGCAAGAAACTCCCAAGTTTTTATTTATGTTCTGGATAGGTGAGGATGCTGGAAAACACTACTTTTTCAAAAATGGGTTGGAGTATATCAGCAGGAACCCCCAGTAGACTTTAGTGCAATGAGTTGATAATATTTCTTAGGCTTGCTGATTCTGCAGAGGACTCCATGCTGGGCAGAAGCGTTGCTCAGGACTGATGCTGGCTGAGCCTGCAAGTCTGTGACGTCCTCGGTTGACACTTGGCTCTGGCCTCTTGAGGTCTAGTGAATCACCCAG
>NW_021149322.1:0-909 GCF_002837175.3 Physeter macrocephalus
AAGATGAGCTATATGTTGTTTTCTGACCCATTATTAAGATAACTAGTAGTACAATCATTCATTTGACCAAACTTTCGGACAAAATTTCATGAAAAATAACCTGTGACCAACTACGCATTACAAATATGGTCATTTGTATTTCTTGAAAACTGGATTTCTCGGGATTTGGCATCTTCTAGAAGCACCTGCCTGTGTGGACACCCTCCAACCCTCTGCTCTGGGCCACCACCATTCCACTCTCTGTCTCTATGAATTTGACTTTACTAGAGACTTCATGTAAGTGCAGTCATATAGTATCTATCCCTCTGTGACTGGTTTATTTCACTTAACTTGGTGTCTTCAAGGTCCATCCATGTTGTAGCATGTGTCAGAATTTCCTTCCTTTATAAGGCTGAATAACATTCCATTATATGTACATACGCCATTTTGTCGAGACATTCATCTGTTGATGGACATTTGGGTTTTTCGCCCCTTTGGCTATTGTGAATAATGCTGCCATGAACACGGATGTGTAAATATCTCTTCGAGACCCTGCTTTCAATCCTTTGAGGTATATACCCAAAGGTGAAGTTGCTGGATTATGTGGTAATTCTATGATTAATTTTTTGAGGAACAGTCATAGCTACGTCTCTCTAGTGGCTGCACCGTTTCATGCCACTCTGCTTTTGAACTGCAGGCTGACGGGCCTTTCCATCTCTTGAGTAGCCTGGAGAGACCAATCACCTGGCTGAGTGAGGACTATCTATAAATAAGGCTGGTGTCCAGTGAGAATAAAACACTTTTGAGGATTTCAGTAAGCAGACCTAAAGGACACTTTGCAGCGGGCGGGGGAGGGGTGTTTAATTTTTATCCATGTGTATTTCATAAAGGTACTTCACCTGACTGAGTAGGTGAACCTCTGTAACTCTG
>NW_021149322.1:3094-4348 GCF_002837175.3 Physeter macrocephalus
ATCAACAGATGAATGGATAAAGAAGATGTGGCACATATATACAAAGGAATATTACTCAGCCATAAAAAGAAACAAAATGGAGTTATTTGTAGGGAGGGGGAGGGATCTAGAGACTGTCATACAGAGTGAATATGTCAGAAAGAGAAAAACAAACACCGTAAGCTAACACATATATATGGAATCTAAGAAAAAAAAATGTCATGAAGAGACTAGGGCTAGGACGGGAATAAAACACAGACCTACTAGAGCATGGATCTGAGGATATGGGGAGGGGGAAGGGTAAGCTGTGACAAAGTGAGAGAGTGGCATGGACACATATATACACTACCAAATGTAAAATGTATAGCTAGTGGGAAGCAGCCGCATAGCACAGGGAGATCAGCTCGGGGCTTTGTGACCACCTAGAGGGGTGGGATAGGGAGGGTGGGAGGCAGGGAGACACAAGAGGGAAGAGATATGGGAACGTGTGTATATGTATAAGTGATTCACTTTGTTGTAAAGCAGAAACTAACACACCAATGTAAAACAGTTATACTCCAATAAAGATGTTAAAAAAAAAGATTAAGTGTAATAAAATCCATTGATTACTCAAAAAAAAAGAATACTGATTTTAAATTAAAAAAGAAAAACATAATAAGACACCTAGAAGTACAAAGAAAATGTTCAATGAAAACACACAGCCCAGAAGAATTTAGAACTATTACATCAATGGGGTTAAAGGAAAATGGGTTTTCCTGCTAAAGCTTAAGTTTCAAGTAATTTGGAAAATGTTTTTGCACCTGCCAAACATAAGACTCACACTGGACTTGGACATCTACACACCCCTCAAGCAGTACTCACATGCTGCTGCTGTATGCAGAGTATTCCCTCTGGCCCTGCGGAACTGCCTAACATGGGCTTTCGTGCCATCTGGGGCAGACACAGGCTTTGCAACTTCTTGGTTCACATTTCTGGAAGCCTGATCAGATCTGTGACTATTAGAAGTTCCTAAGTTATTCCAAAAACACAGGGTGCAGATGGAGCAATTTGAGTTGTCTTACCTGCTTCAGAGATGAGAGAGATCCCGTTTTGTTCACCCATTTTGTCAAATTAAGAGACAAGGGTTTTGTCCACCCAGTCACCCATGCTCCATTCATTCATACAACAGCTAAGTGTTGAATATTTTATCTGTGTCAAGGCATTAGTCCCAACAACCTCATTCAACTAGGACCCTTGATTCCTATCTAAGTAAACTGTAATTCCTTGGCGGCTTGG
>NW_021149322.1:5189-6342 GCF_002837175.3 Physeter macrocephalus
AAAATAATTAACCTATTTCTGTCCAGCAAGGGGACCTAACCAAGTTTGGAGGGTCAGGGAATACTCCTGGCAGAAATGGCATTTAACTTGAGCACTGAAAGATGCACTAGAGTCACCCTGGAAGGGCGAGTGGGGAGGCTTCAGGCAGTGGCAACAGTGCGCAAAAGCTCAAGTGGCCTCAGAGGGTGCAGCTGCCTGCACCACTGGGAGGGAGGAGGGGTGAAGTGAGATGAGTCTGGAGAGATGGCAGGAGCAGATGACAGGGTGCCGCTGGGCCTTTCAGTCCCCCCTCCATCCCAGCTGGGAGCCCTGCGTGGTTTGCTGGCCAATCACCCCACCTCTGCTCGACAGTTTTCGGGACAGTCCCTCTCAAGCACCCTTTCAATCACTTCACTGCCCTATGCAAATACCTACACTTAACTCTCTCCAGCACTGCTTATATTAGTTCGAAACCTTTTCTGCTAAAGCCCTGCTGAGCCACCAGACTCCTGATCACTGATGAACAAGAGGGTGCTCTGATGTTCCCCGCCAAGGGCAAAACCCCAAACCAAAAAGTGGCCTCAGGAGAAAACTACCTAGATGTCGAGATGACATTAGATGGTGTACAAGCAATACGGGGTGACACGCAACCAAAGGGCTCTCTCCAGGAGACACTCCCACTGAGCGCGAAGCCAGCCAGTGACAGGGGGAGGACACCATGGGGGCACGAGCTGCTGAGAAGGGCTTCGTGGGGAAGCCGGACAGCGACTGTGGTGCCGGACAATGGACAGTGGAAGACAGGGAGCAGGGATCTGGGTGAGGGCAGGTACCTACCCTCAGCACAGATGCGACAGCCACCAGACTAGCCCGGCTCAAGGGAGAGAGAAGATAATGCAATGCAGAGATACACTTGAAGAGAAGGCCCACGCTGAAGGAGAAAGGGGAAACGAAGCCAAGGAAAGAACACAGAGAAGCAGTGAATGACGAGGACATGAGGAGAAAAGCCAAGATACACCTTTCTTTGCAACATCACAGCTTATGCTTACCATTCTTCACTGACCATGGCTGGCAAGTGGTTTAGCGAATACTATGTGGTGAGCACTCTGCTTTCCAAACCAGCTGCAATTTGTGCCCCTCATAGAAGGTTCTCTCACTTTTATGGACTCTCCGGTAA
>NW_021149322.1:6996-7450 GCF_002837175.3 Physeter macrocephalus
TGAGTCTTTTTCTGCTTTGTAAATAAGTTCATTTGTACTATTTTTTTAGACAAACTTCTTGAATGCAAGGGCTGAGTCTACTCTTCTACATCCCACAGTCCCTGATCCACAGTCAGTATCATGGCCTTTCCTGGCTTCAGCAATTTTGTTGAGCCCTGACCTCCGTCACACACGTTTTCAAGGCTCCCAAACAGTGGCAAGGACAAACTGTGCTTTCCTCAGGAGCTGACAAAGCCAAGTGTAGAGAGAAGTCCCGGCTCCCACACTGGCTGCTTGGTAAGGGCTCCTGAGATGACAAATATGGGGCCTGTGAGAGAGAGCGCATCCTGCAGCAGTAACGTCACGTCAGGAGACCAGCACCAAGAGACGTGCCGGAGGAGGGAAAGGGGGACCAGGGGCCCCAACCTCATGAGTCACAGCAAGGAAAGGGCTTAAGGAATTGGGCCTGGTGGCG
>NW_021149323.1:0-7443 GCF_002837175.3 Physeter macrocephalus
CAGGGAAGCCCTGGAATATATTTTTTTTAAAGCTGATTTCATAGAAACAGAGAATAGAATGGTGGTTGCCAGGGGCTGGGAGGAGAGGGAAATGGGGAGATGCAGGTCACAGGGTACAAACTTTCTTTTATAAGAAGAAGATGTTCTGAGGATCTATTGATTACTATAGTTAATAATACAGTATTGTATACTTGAAAGTGGCTGAGAGTAGATCTTAGGCATTCTTAGCACACGCGTGCGCGTGCGCACACACACACACACACACACACACACACACACACACAAAGAGTTAGCTGTGTGAGGTGATGGATGTGTTAATTATCTTGATCTTGGTAACCATTCCACAACGTAAGCACATATCAAATCATCACATTGCACACTTTAACTATATACAGTTGTATTTGTCAATTACTCCTCAGTAAAGATGGGGAATTTTTTTAAATAAATTAAAAGAGGAAGAGAAAAGAACAGAAAATAGTGCATGCAGGGTCTGAACACTACTTTTTGGGCAATTCCTCATGATGAACAAGAAAGCCATGTGCTTTTGTTTCTAAAGTCTACCCCTTTGTGACATATTAATAAAACATTTATTTACTTCCAAACTACAAAGAAAAGAACCAACATTTAACTTCCTAATGGAAACACATATTTTACTAAATGTTATAGCATTAAATTTGTTTGATGCCCATAAAATCATGAATATCTTCATCTATACTTTTCCTAGTCAGTGCAGTAAAAAAATAAAAAATATCCACTAGTAAGTCAGAAAACCGAGATGGCAATAACTAAGTCCAGAACCCAAGATTTTCTTAGCTCAGAATTTTCTGTAACCCCTGTAAACCTACAGAGGTTTTCTAACTTTTGCTTTAAGAAAACAAAGTTAACTTGACCATTATCTAGTATTTCTAATAAGATTCTATAATGATAGATGAAACCAAAATGGAAGAGAGTCAATATTCACCAAAAAAAATGCAGCCATAATCCTATCCCTACCAACTTCAAGTGCAAGGGTGCATGATTTGGTGAAAGCTTTAAGAGTACTATTTGAGCCTTGAAGTTGTCTTCACCCATACATGGTCCCAAAAGATGACACCAGAGACCAACTGGGTGGAAGGTATAGACAACAAATTGCTTGGCATAAGAAGCATTTCAAGAACACGATGAAGGAAAACCTAAGGTGACCACATTTCACTGGGTGGCCAGATCCCCACGGAGGCAGCAGCACAGTGTGCTGCATTGTCACAGCCACACGGCCTCAGGCCGCCTTCTCACTGCAGCCATCACTACTGCAGCCAGTCCAGCAGCTGACCTGACAGTACCATAGTTCCATTCGCCATGGCTCCCTCACTTTCCGCCCGGAACCGCGTCTGCTTCCAGCTTGTGGGATGTACGTGGGGATGCACTCAGTCAATCTGGCATGTGCACAAACCCTGAAGAGCAGGCAGCTGACCTCTTAGGGTCACCTTGACCTGAGATAACTGAAGCCAGTCTCTCAAGGAGATACACCTGAGGCCCCCCTTACACAGCTCCTCAGAGGGTCCCAGGTGCTCACTGTGGTGACCAGCCTCACAACGGGTTAGGGTCAGGGTCTGGGTTGGACTGACTTTCCCTACTTCCCTGGGTCACTCTCCCAGTTACTCCTGTCCTGGGAGCACTTGCCAAAGTGAAGTAGCTACAAGGAAACTTTTGCCATAGACTCTGCTTTTGTGGGTGGGAGTGGGGGCTGCAGGGGTGAGCAGAGTGGGAGCGGATTCAGGCTAAGGAAAAGCCTAAAGACAAAACAGAGTGTAGAAGGAGAATTCTACAAGAGCTCATTCCTGCAAATAGCATGCAAGGGCACTCCAACTCTAATCGTTCATTTCTACCCTTTCCGGTAACAACTGTCACTGTCCCCTTAAAGGCTAACGTTTACCATTTCAGTCACTTATGCATCTGGCCTTTGTTACTGCAGGCTAACTGTAAGAGGCCAATGTGAGGTTCGAGAAGCAAGAAGGAGAGAAGAAGAGAATAGCAACTGCAGGCAGGGGCCATGGCAAAGTTCTGAAGCCCTGATGGGAAGAAACGGCACCATCTTCATTTCCTCTGCACCTAAGGCACCTCCGCAACAGTTATGCTTTGAAATCCAGATGATCCAGAGACAGATCTGGGGTATCACAGCATTTATTCCATGGCTTTTGGCAGATAGTTGGCCACCCTACATGTTTTTAGCCAGAGCAATTTCTCAATAGCAGTTTATTTCCCAAGAACATAAGCTCTGCTGACTGGATACTTTTGCTCAGAAGTGTTCTAGTAATTGGCATGTTATCAGTGGACAACCAGCCAAGCCCTCTGGTCCCTGGTTCCTTTCCCCTTGGCTCATCCAAGAATCAGAGGAGAGCTAGGGCAGCATGACGTTTCCAGTGGTGGCTGCTGGCCGAGCTCCAGGACTGCAGCCTCCAGGAGCAGAACTTGGAGGTGCTGAGCCCCACCTCTCTCTTACCTCAAGTGCTCCTTCTCTGGGCTGAGGCTCTTTATTAGAGGGAAGAGATGTACTCGGAGGCCCTCACATACATTTTGGAAGTCAGGAAACAGAAGAACATGGTGCCAACAAATATTGTTTTGGGTTTTCCTGCCTTCCACCCATACCCGGGGGAAAGGGGAAGGGGTTAACAGGAGAAATGAATTCTCCTCTTCCAAGTTTTGTTGTTTTTATGCCATCCTATCTCTTACCTCCCTTGCTCAGTCAGCAGGGTCAGGTCAAAGACATGCTTATCTCCAACCCGATGCTGCTTGAAACCATCAACCTTTTATGTAGAGAAAGAGAGAGGCAATTTAAAATGGAAAAGGGAGAGTGTGTGAAGAGAGAACGATCAAAGGTTATTTCTCCCTTTATCTTTCCTGATGGCTGAAAATTAGAGCAGTTAAAAGAGAATTTTGCCAGATTTGTAGGGGAAAAAAGAGATACACTATACCTGAAAAAACTTTTCAGATGGAGTTGGTGACAGGAAGAATGAAAATCAGGCAGAAATGTGCCAAGGACACCTAGAAATGATATGAATGGTACTTAATTCCACAAATAGATATCAGGTGACTTAAGGTACTCAGAGAAGAGGTTCATATTTTAGATTTAAAAGATTTATCTCTTGGGTCTAAGAAACTACATATATCAAAGAGAAGAAAGAATAATCAGCTTATAATTAAAAAAGACAGAGCTAAGAAATATTATGAGCCAAATGGGAAATATTGAAAGATATTTTGAATTTGAATATTTAAGAGTGGTAAGTAAATAATAAAAGAATCCCCTCCCTTTGATTAAAGATTCCCTGCATGAGACCACCTTTCCTTCAATAATGAAACCCTGATATGTGACACCAAGTCCACATTACTCACTGACTACTCTATACCATCTAAACCTGGAAAATGAAAGATGAGGAAAGAGGGCATTTCAACCTCATATCAGCTTGCCTCACTCAGTGTCTTTGAGAAAATTACTTCACATCTTGTCTTAGTCTATTTGGATTGCTGTAACAATGCTGTAGACTGTGTGGTTTATAAACAACAGAAATTTATTTCTCATAGCTCTGGAGGCTGGGAAGTCCACGATTAAGGCGCCAAGAGATTCGGCATCTTGTGAGGTCCTGCTTCCTGGTTCATGGAGGGCCATCTTCTTGCTGTGTCCTCACCTGGTGGAAGGGATGAGGAAGCTCTTTGGGGTCTCTTTTATAAGGGCACTAATCCCATTGATGAGGGCTCTGCCCTCAGGACCTAATCACCTCCCAAAGGCCCCAACTCCAAATACCATCACAATGGGGGGATAAAATTTCAACATATGAATTTGGGGGGACACAAACATTCAGTGCATAATACCTCTTAAATTTTGACTAGACTTTCACATTCATGATATGAAGGTGAAAACTCAATGACATCTATGTCCCCTTCTCACTCTGAAATGTTACATATAAACTGGATGTTGGATGGTCACGTTGTCCATATTTAATACACTCCTTACTTTAAGATTTCCCGCCAAACTCTTCTTCCTTGTTGTGGAGATTCTGCAATATGGCAACTTGGTTGGCTGCACTATACTTCCCAGAATTCCATTCCCCAAATGTCTCTGATGGGGGTGGGCCACAGACAGACTGTTAGGTGGGAAGATTTGGAAGGTGAAAGGGAAGTAGCTTACACACACTCTTGCTCATCTGGTGGCCCTGGTGATGGCGTGAGGCCTCAGATGGGCCTGCAACTACTCTTCCTTCCCCAGTCCTTCTTCAGTGTCTCGGACTCCTGGGCTAGGGGTGCTTGTTCAGCTCCTTAATGGAAAGGCCCTGGCCTTTGCAGGACATCATCAAGGTCATAGAAGTGAAAACTGGCAAGGGTTCCAATATTGTGCTTGTGACTTCCAGCTTTTTCCTTGCTCTCCCCTACTTTATATTCCATTTTTCTTCCCCAATGCCTGTCCCATGGACTTCAAACCCCAGCATGGGGTGTGAAAAGAACAACCTAACAGAGACTGTTTGACCAGCTCTCATAATTGCATAAGGTCAAATCCCTGTTCCTCTTATGCATATAATCAGACATATATGGGTTGGAGTCTTCAATCCATCACTCACTAGCCATATGACCTCAGGCAAGTTACTTAGCTTTTCTAAATCTCTTAAATAGGTTAAGTGACATAGTGAATGTAAAGCTGGCACAGAATGCCCAATAAACAATGTTATTGATTAACTAAAAATCCCAATTATACTGCAAAGGAAGTCTCTCTCATTATTCGATAGCTAGAACTAACAGAAGTAGGCATCTTGCCCTTGACCTATCAGGGACCGAGCTAACAGAGCTCTGGCTCCCCTGAAAAATGCAATAGCTTCTCAACCTGTTTTTATGAGAGAAGAGAATAGAGTAGCTAATATAGGTAAGCATTTAACTGTTGTTCCAATCAAATGATGGCAAAGCCAGAAAGAATGGTACCAAAGTAGCATTGATTACATTAAGATATTTGAATGGCACTTAATGAAAATATAATTTTAATGGAGGAGTTTAATATCTATATTAAGGGATAGTTCATTGTAAGGCATCATATAATGGGAATATTCTAGTGTATGGAATACTCTGGTTAACTGAAAGCCAAGTGAAATAATCCTTCCTTTTTCAGCTCTTACTAATGAAACAATTATTCAAAGTAGAATTATTTGAGATGCACTTAAATATAAAAAACATACTTCTTACTTATTTAAATCATGTATACCATATCTTGTTCCAAAAATATGTAATTATATAAAACTGGTTTTTCTTCAGTGAATTAGAATTTAAGCCCTTCAAAGAATCTAAGATTTCTGATCGGTAAGGCACCTTTCAGTCTTTTTAATTTCAGTATCACACATTTTAAAATAAGGTTAAATGTTTTGCCCATGGTTGCACAGTGAGCCAGTGAAGTGTGGGGTGAGTGGTTAGGATCCAAAAGTCAAGAGGTCAGGGAACCATTTTTTTCACTTCACTACAACTTTCAGACTGACACCTGTATCCCACTGATTCATCGCAGATCCAGTTTCAGAGTACCATCCACCACTGAGCATACACACTTCGATAAAATATCATCATTGTCCTCAGACCCATACACCTTTACCAAATTCTCTGCTAACATCATCTTTCTCATAATCTCACAAGTTTAAAAAACTAGTGCCAAATTTTCCTCTTCTTTCTCTTATGACCTGTGTTTATAGTTAATCACCGACTTCTATGAGTCCCTCCTAGAAACATCTCCATTATGCTGCTGCCCCCCTCATCAACGTTCTCTCCATCCCTCTCCCGGGCAACTGCACAGCTGGCCAGTGGCCCCATCACTCCTGCTCCTCCCTTTCCATACGTTCACATACTATTTATTCCCAAACCAAGCTCCCTCCTTTGTAACTTTGACTATGAAATCTTTTCTATATAAACCTTTAATGTCGCCTGGTTTCTGGATACAATCTAAACTCTACCAGTTAAAATAAAACAAACTGACGTTTACAGAGGCTGGGTTATTGTTTTGAACAGCGGCCTTTACCTGCTATTGTGTGACTGATCCCCCCCCTTCATGTACAGGCATATGATGCTACTTAAAATGATCAGTGTCCAGGTATGACTGAAAAAACAAGTGTGTTCAATCCTTCATTTACTCATTCATTTATTAAACAAATATTTTAATTATTTCAATAGAGTATACTTATCACTGCCAAAGAGAAATTTGATTTGAACATGCCCAACTTAAAAATACTTCAGTGGCTCCCTAATGTCTCTGAGCACAAATCCAAGTCTTATCCATGCAACACAAGTCCCTTCATGGTCTGATCCCTCCCTATCTCTAGTCTCATTTCACTATTTCCCTACTTACACCCTTTATTCTTGTCTTACTGTTTCACTCCCTGTATCCCTCTTGTAGATATTATTTTCTCTGAAAGGAAGATTTTCCCCTTCTCTCCTAACTCCTGTATGACCTTAATGACTTATCTGAGGCAACACCCTGCCCTGGGAAGTCTTCCATATATCCTAGTCTAAGTTAAGTTCTAGATTAGCTGTTCCTCCTTTGGGTACTCTCAGCAACCTGTCCTCATCTTTGTCACAGCATTTATCACATCTCTTCAAATTTGTTTCTTTCCATCTTGTCAACTAGACTGTGACAGGCAGTATGATACTCACATCTGTATACAGATCCCAGCATAGGGGCTGGCAAATTGTAGGCACCCAATACATGTTTATAGATGTTTATTGATGCAATACATGTTATTGATTACTGAAAAACGTGGAGACTGGGGCAACCAAGACAAAGAGAAGAAACAATTAACTAGAATTCAAGAGACCCGGACTCTGCTGTCAAGACTGAAAGACCTTTGGAAAATTATTTAATCTTTTCTGCAACTCTTAGAGTTAGCTAAAGTTTTAAAAGTCTGCCTTAGTTCCATGGCTGTGTGACATTTTCTGGAAGTGACAAAGTTCTAATGTGTCTCTAGCCAAAGGGAACAATTGGCAACTTCAAAGAAGATTATTTGTTTGCTTAAGGAGACATTCTCTATCTTAATTCCAGATTGCTTATGACAGGTCTCTGATAAAATGTATGAGATGTCAAATATATCACCTTTTCCAAAAGATTTTAATCAAAATAAAATCTTACAAAAAAAGATTGCCCTTGACAATACATCTATAAACAGTATCTAAATTAATAAAGAGATGACTTATTTTCTTTCCTAGTTAAAGACGTTATCTAGTACTAAGCCTTGTCATGGCAACTCTAAAGCCTATCCAATGAGCCGCATTCCTGATATTTGCAGAGATGGGCAGTGTTTCATTCCTGTCCTGCCTCCCTTTCACTTCAGATACATATCTCTTCCTTGTCAAACCAAACAGTTATCCCTATGGCCTTTCTGAGTATCAAATGTGGCTACACTCCATCTCTCAGAAAGGTATGATGGATGAGGAATCTTTTTTTTTTTT
>NW_021149324.1:0-920 GCF_002837175.3 Physeter macrocephalus
GGAAGCTCACTAACTTCACAGTCCCACCCCACCGCGTATGCGACACAAACATACGAGTGGAAGCTTCGTTTTTTTCGGAAAATGTATTCAGTTGCACTGTCGACCTGCAAGTGCGAGTACGGCGTATGTTAAATTATGATGTGTTTTGTGAAGATCTCAATGTTTCCCAGCAAATGCAGTGATTCGCCCATAACTAGCGGCGGCTTCTACGCTCACTGGAAAAACGCAAGCACGGCTACGAGGCTTAGAAACTGTGGCGTGCTGCTCACTACAAGTCTATGTCCGCGAACCAACGACACCAATCCACGCAGAGCCCGTGTGCGGCACTTCGAATGAATCTCAAAGGTATCTGCTTCACCGTGGATGTGCGCGCTGATACTCCGAAACTGCCAGTCGACGAGAGGGAATAAGATCGAATCTCTCTCACCGTCCTCACGAAGAGGCATAGGTTCTACGTACATTGTGTTGTGCGTACGTGGGCATAGTAGAAGCAGCGCCTAGAACACCTGTTTGGAAATTCGACGCCACCCCCTTGACTCGTTAAAAAAAAGCAAAAGCTAACTAAGGTAAAACACGCACTCGGACACCTCCGATATAGAATCTGGTCGCGAAGGCAGAATAGGGCGCACACCTAGGCAAGGAGCGGCCGGAGTACTTCATTACAACGCATGCACGTGTTAGAATTCTGGTTTTTTATGATAGCCGGCTTTGCATTGTAGTAAAAGCAGTCCAGCTCGCCGTTGTACAGTGAACGAGATTTGGGAAATTCCGCAAAAAGTGACACTGGAGAACTGTCATTGACAAATTCTCTAACTGGCACTTCCTGACTGGCAAACAGTTTGTCGGACGGGTTCAACTGTGCATGCAGGAGTTACACACTTTGGTGTACTCCTGTGACCTGGTAAGCTCTCCTGGAAGGG
>NW_021149324.1:6765-7437 GCF_002837175.3 Physeter macrocephalus
GCGTTCCCTTAGCGACAGGCGGCACCGTATTTTCTAGTGGAGCGCGCCTCTGAACCCTGCTTTCAACTACGGACAACGGGAAGACGTAGGCGTCAACAGCACCACGCCCACCTGGACCAGGTGGATGTAACATCAAATTATACAGCAGACCACCTTAGTACAAAGCACGCCGTTGTCGTGTGTAATATGTAGCCGTCCAGGCAATGCTCATACAAGCAATTCGGCCACACGCGCTCTCTGCTGACGTGGAACACAAGCGGAGGTTTTTGTTGGAGCCTTTTGATCCCCCGCCGGCCGCGATGTTACATGCACTCGTACTCTTACAAAAGACGTTCGAGGGGCGCTCGAGAATACCTTGCGGGACTTCGCTGGTGGCATGCATCTAAATAGAAATCTTAGGTGGTGTGCTGAGTGAGACCGATAGAAGGGCCTGTAAAGGAGTTTACGCACAGACGCCGGCGTATTGGCACTGATCAGCGTTTCCCTCGTTTTATTCGACCGTGCTGCGACCTGGAATGCCTCTTTTCGCGCAGAAGTAACTACCTTAGTGTCAGCGCACGTACATTATCCAGTGGGCGCGTACCTCCACCTACAGATATTTCGAAATTTCTGTTTTCGATGCAAGGGATCGTTGTAGACTGCTACACTGTTTGATATGTGAATCGCAAAAAG
>NW_021149325.1:0-2927 GCF_002837175.3 Physeter macrocephalus
ATCTGTCGGGTACCATGATGCCGTTCTACAGCAAGGGCTTCGCAGACACCGTGGACGGAGCCACAAAGGGAATATACCTCACTGAAAAGATTCGGGAGAAAGGAGAAGAGTTTGGCATAGAACAAAACTGCATCCTGTGCAGGTGAAACCACTCAGAGAAGGCACTGAGGAGACACTACCGCAACCGCAGTACGTACTGAACTTTCAACTGTGCTTCGGATGCGTGTTTAAACGCATGCAACCCACTGCAACACTGGTATATACTATACCCCATATTTGTATGTATTTAACTTTTACGTGATAAACAGGTTTGAAAGCTTACCTGCATCTCTCTCCAGACAACATGGCGTTTTACGTAAGTAATTGTAGATACATTGAGTCCCGCGGCGACTGCCGTCAAGTGGAAAACCTTACACAAAACACAACTTACGAGTAAGTGACTTGTAGACTTTGTGTATTCACGTGAATCGGAGAGACTGGGCGTATCTCGTTAACATGTCTATTTCCTACCGCGTGTTCCTACAATGTTTTGTGTCCGCCGTTGAGCAGCCACGTTTCTCAGCCTTCACTGTCTCCGACTTCTTGAGTTCTCGGTCTCTTTATCTGGGTGAGCGTACACGCAACTGGTTTTGTATGCGTGTTCACTTTCTTTTGCTTCCCTGAAGAGGCGTATGTAGAGGAAGGTGTGTTTTTTCCAAATGTTGGCCGCCGATCCACCCTAACTTTGTCAAACAGCTGTCATCCTTTCCGCAGAGCGTTGTGCGGTTCGCCACTTTCCGTCAGCTGCGGGCGGCTGTGTGACTGCGTGTAGAGACGCGCGCGTCGTTTGTGCCCTATGATCATACAGGGCATCTGGATTTCGTAGTCCTCAGTTACTCTGTGCCTCTCTCATTCCCACTGCGAAAGAATACAACAACGACCCGGTGATGGTGGTCCCCGAACCATATTAGGGAAACGTGGGTACATTCTAGTGTTTCGAGGGTAAAACGTGCTACAATATGAGCCAATATCCGGTGTTGTGCTTCAGTTGGTGAGTGTCATCATGCACGTGAGCGCGTAGGTTATTCTCCCTAGTAAGTGACTGTATTACACTTGATACATCATTGAAGACACGTCACTGCATTATCCTTCCGTGATTACCTACATACGCATGCCGTTTCTGGTGATACAGTGGAGATGTCACAGAAGCATACACGAGCTAACGGGGACACGCCTGTCAAGCGTAGCAATTTTGAACGTGCATATATGCATACATGTGTATACAAACGCATTCGAGTGGCAGCACAGGGGCATATGACTCTGGCACCGTATGTTGTAAGGCAGAAAGAGGAGACGTATGAAATGTAAAGGAATTAGTAAGCGTCCACCTCAGAGGAAAAACCATTCACGTACGTTTGTGAATCTGATTTTCTATGCACATCAGTTGAGGTGGGGAGATAGGTACGTCCACAGAGAGCGAATATATACATGTCCGTGTAGGTCTGGTGTGAGTGCGTGTATAGAAGGAGACGAAAGAATTTGTGTATATAAATATATAGAGATAAGGTAGAAATACATAGACCTTTTCGATGAAGGTGCCGACGTACATGTAGCGACAGAAATGCTTATGTGTCTGCTTCCGTGCACTGGCATGTAGAGAGAGACGTGTGTATATCGACAGAGCAATGGATTTGCAGTGCTGCAGGATGATCAGGAGGAGAGCGCATACACGCGATATCTTCGCGTAGGTAGTACGTCTGTAACTGTCTATCAACTATGCCACATTCATCCTCTCTAGGCACAAGTATACGCGGGCGGTGTATATTCCTTCCTTGAAGGGGGGAAGAAGAATATTCAGACGTCTACATCCAGCGCGTTTTTTTTTGCGCGTACGTGTAGTCCCTCTCTTCGCAGTTATGCCGTCTGCTGCACGTCTCATGCATGCAGTCTCGCCCACATCGCTAAATTTGTGTAGCGCGACGTCTGTTGTCCTGGTTTATCTCCCTGGGCGTCCCTTCCTTCGCCTGGAAATCTACAGAGATTGAGATTGAGAGATGATAGAGAGAGAGGGATGTACCTACTGCTTGCTGCTCGGGATGGATATACGCACAACATATATATGTCTTCTGCGTTAAGACAGCTAGGACCAGCGCCTCGTCTTTTACTGTTCCCCTCCTGAGGTTCACCTGTCGCGCGCTCGCACGTAAAAATACACTCCGGTGTGAGAGTGAGTATCTGTTTGTGTGTGCAGGTTCTTCCTTCATAAGGACGTGTATCTGTGTTTCTGTGGTTTGCTGCAATGCTGTGTGGGATTCATTTTTGTCTGCTGTGCTTCGTCGGCACGTACGAGGCGCTGTGTCTTTCTTCTCTGTCTCCATCTTTCTAAAGAAAGTCTCTTTTTTTCAGTTTGAATGTCTGTGTATGTGTGTATGTCTTCACTTCTGTGGGGGGAGTCTCCCTGCGCGTCTCTTTCAACCCTTCAAAGCTCTCTATCTTTTTGCCTTTCTGTGTTGTCGTCCCCTCTCATTCTGTATCTCCTCTCTCTGTGTGTGCATGTATGTGTATGTGTGTGTGTGTGTGTTTTGCTATATCTACATATTGAATCTCTTGCGGCTGGCTCTTACCAAATACAGCAAAACCAAAAGTGCCTTTGTCTGTAGCGCCTACTCACGTGTGCAGGCCCTCCTCATAATCGCTCGAGATTTTTATCTGTCCTCGTGTGAGTGGACATCACGTGTGTGACTCGCGGCAATTTCGCCTTCCGAAGAACCGTTGCGACAAGGCACAGAATACTTCATCAAATTAAATTACTCTCTCCTTCAAATACAGCCTTTTCAATTTTTCTCTGACACTCTCGTCGCAGAACAGCGCTGGGATGGCTCTTTGTGTCTCGCATCTATGCAATTCTGTCTGTAGAGTCGACCACATTTTCTCTCTGTCTCCTGCGA
>NW_021149325.1:5344-7432 GCF_002837175.3 Physeter macrocephalus
TTCCACACATAATCTGAATAGCTGCCAGAAGAACTTCAGATATGTGTTGTAACGTTTCTGGTAGACAGCGACAACCACCCTAAGAATCACTGATTTGGTCTGTACATGGTCAGGTACTTCCACGTACAACCGCGTGTACACAAGAGTGCTGACCTACGCGTTCCAGCGCTAGCCGTCGTAGTACTCGTTGTATTCTTAGCTAGCCACTACACTGCACGCGAGAGGTACACGGCTGCCGCCGCAAAACGGGTTTTGCAGTCGCGGCTTCTGACACACAGTCGTGTTTAAACGCATGCAACCCACTGCAACACTGGTATATACTATACCCCATATTTGTATGTATTTAACTTTTACGTGATAAACAGGTTTGAAAGCTTACCTGCATCTCTCTCCAGACAACATGGCGTTTTACGTAAGTAATTGTAGATACATTGAGTCCCGCGGCGACTGCCGTCAAGTGGAAAACCTTACACAAAACACAACTTACGAGTAAGTGACTTGTAGACTTTGTGTATTCACGTGAATCGGAGAGACTGGGCGTATCTCGTTAACATGTCTATTTCCTACCGCGTGTTCCTACAATGTTTTGTGTCCGCCGTTGAGCAGCCACGTTTCTCAGCCTTCACTGTCTCCGACTTCTTGAGTTCTCGGTCTCTTTATCTGGGTGAGCGTACACGCAACTGGTTTTGTATGCGTGTTCACTTTCTTTTGCTTCCCTGAAGAGGCGTATGTAGAGGAAGGTGTGTTTTTTCCAAATGTTGGCCGCCGATCCACCCTAACTTTGTCAAACAGCTGTCATCCTTTCCGCAGAGCGTTGTGCGGTTCGCCACTTTCCGTCAGCTGCGGGCGGCTGTGTGACTGCGTGTAGAGACGCGCGCGTCGTTTGTGCCCTATGATCATACAGGGCATCTGGATTTCGTAGTCCTCAGTTACTCTGTGCCTCTCTCATTCCCACTGCGAAAGAATACAACAACGACCCGGTGATGGTGGTCCCCGAACCATATTAGGGAAACGTGGGTACATTCTAGTGTTTCGAGGGTAAAACGTGCTACAATATGAGCCAATATCCGGTGTTGTGCTTCAGTTGGTGAGTGTCATCATGCACGTGAGCGCGTAGGTTATTCTCCCTAGTAAGTGACTGTATTACACTTGATACATCATTGAAGACACGTCACTGCATTATCCTTCCGTGATTACCTACATACGCATGCCGTTTCTGGTGATACAGTGGAGATGTCACAGAAGCATACACGAGCTAACGGGGACACGCCTGTCAAGCGTAGCAATTTTGAACGTGCATATATGCATACATGTGTATACAAACGCATTCGAGTGGCAGCACAGGGGCATATGACTCTGGCACCGTATGTTGTAAGGCAGAAAGAGGAGACGTATGAAATGTAAAGGAATTAGTAAGCGTCCACCTCAGAGGAAAAACCATTCACGTACGTTTGTGAATCTGATTTTCTATGCACATCAGTTGAGGTGGGGAGATAGGTACGTCCACAGAGAGCGAATATATACATGTCCGTGTAGGTCTGGTGTGAGTGCGTGTATAGAAGGAGACGAAAGAATTTGTGTATATAAATATATAGAGATAAGGTAGAAATACATAGACCTTTTCGATGAAGGTGCCGACGTACATGTAGCGACAGAAATGCTTATGTGTCTGCTTCCGTGCACTGGCATGTAGAGAGAGACGTGTGTATATCGACAGAGCAATGGATTTGCAGTGCTGCAGGATGATCAGGAGGAGAGCGCATACACGCGATATCTTCGCGTAGGTAGTACGTCTGTAACTGTCTATCAACTATGCCACATTCATCCTCTCTAGGCACAAGTATACGCGGGCGGTGTATATTCCTTCCTTGAAGGGGGGAAGAAGAATATTCAGACGTCTACATCCAGCGCGTTTTTTTTTGCGCGTACGTGTAGTCCCTCTCTTCGCAGTTATGCCGTCTGCTGCACGTCTCATGCATGCAGTCTCGCCCACATCGCTAAATTTGTGTAGCGCGACGTCTGTTGTCCTGGTTTATCTCCCTGGGCGTCCCTTCCTTCGCCTGGAAATCTACAGAGATTGAGATTGAG
>NW_021149326.1:0-2716 GCF_002837175.3 Physeter macrocephalus
TCAGGGCCTTAGTTAGGAACAGTGTGAGTGCCTGAGTTGGCAGTAGGGTCCGGGCCTTAGTTAGGGACAGTGTCAGAGCCTGAGCTGGGAGTAGTGTCCAGGACGTAGTTAGGGACAGAGTCACTTCCTGAGTTAGGAGTAGTTTCAGGGCCATAGTTAGGATCTGTGTCAGTCGTTGAGTTAAGAGAAGTGGCCGGGCCTGAGTTAGGGCCAGTGTCATGGCGTGAGTTAAGAGTAGTATCAAGGCCTTACTTAGAGAGAGTGTCAGTGCCTGAGTTAGGAGTAGTGTCAGTGCCTTAGTTAGGGACCGTGTGAGGGCCTGAGTTAGGAGTAGTCACGGCGTTAGTCAGGCAGAGTTTCAGTGCCTGAGTTAGGAGTAGTGTCAGTGCCTGAGTTAGGGACCGTGTGAGGGCCTGAGTTAGGAGTAGTCACGGCGTTAGTCAGGCAGAGTTTCAGTGCCTGAGTTAGGAGTAGTGTCAGTGCCTGAGTTAGGGACCGTGTGAGGGCCTGAGTTAGGAGTAGTCACGGCGTTAGTCAGGCAGAGTGTCAGTGCCGGAGTTAGGAGTAGTGTTAGCGCCTGAGTTAGGACTAGTGTGAGGGTCTTGGGGTCAGTGTCAGTGCCTGAGTTAGGAATACTGTCAGGGCCTTAGTTAGCAACAGTGTGAGTGCCTGAGTTGGCAGTAGGGTCAGGGCCTTAGTTAGGGACAGTGTCAGAGCCTGAGCTGGGAGTAGTGTCCAGGACGTAGTTAGGGACAGAGTCACTTCCTGAGTTAGGAGTAGTTTCAGGGCCATAGTTAGGATCTGTGTCAGTCGTTGAGTTAAGAGAAGTGGCCGGGCCTGAGTTAGGGCCAGTGTCATGGCGTGAGTTAAGAGTAGTATCAAGGCCTTACTTAGAGAGAGTGTCAGTGCCTGAGTTAGGAGTAGTGTCAGTGCCTTAGTTAGGGACCGTGTGAGGGCCTGAGTTAGGAGTAGTCACGGCGTTGGTCAGGGACAGTTTCAGTGCCTGAGTTAGGAGTAGTGTCAGTGCCTTAGTTAGGGACCGTGTGAGGGCCTGAGTTAGGAGTAGTCACGGCGTTAGTCAGGCAGAGTTTCAGTGCCTGAGTTAGGAGTAGTGTCAGTGCCTGAGTTAGGGACCGTGTGAGGGCCTGAGTTAGGAGTAGTCACGGCGTTAGTCAGGCAGAGTGTCAGTGCCGGAGTTAGGAGTAGTGTTAGCGCCTGAGTTAGGACTAGTGTGAGGGTCTTGGGGTCAGTGTCAGTGCCTGAGTTAGAAATACTGTCAGGGCCTTAGTTAGGAACAGTGTGAGTGCCTGAGTTGGCAGTAGGGTCAGGGCCTTAGTTAGGGACAGTGTCAGAGCCTGAGTTGGGAGTAGTGTCCAAGATGTAGTTAGGGACAGAGTCACTGCCTGAGTTAGGAGTAGTTTCAGGGTCATAGTTAGGATCTTTGTCAGTCGATGAGTTAAGAGAAGTGTCAGGGTCTGAGTTAAGGCCAGTGTCATGGCGTGAGTTAAGATTAGTGTCAAGGACTGAATTAGGGATAGTGTCAGTGCCTGAGGTAGGAGTAGTGTCAGGGCCTTAGTTAGGCCCAGTGTCAGGGCCTGAGGTAGGAGTAGTCACGGCCTTATTTAGGGACAGTTTCAGTACCTGAGTTAGGAGTAGTGTTAGGGCCTGAGTTAGGAGTAGTGTGAGGGTCCAAGTTAGGGTCAGTGTCAGTGCCTGAGTTAGGAATACTGTCAGGGCCTCAGTTAGGAACGGTGTCAGTGCCTGGGATTGGAGTAGGGTCAGGGCCTTACTTAGAGACAGTGTCAGTGCCTGAGTTGGGAGCTGTGTCAGAGCCTGAGTTAGGAGTCGTCACGGGGCCTTATTTAGGGACACTGTCAGTGCCTGAGCTAGGAGTAGTGTCAGGGCTTTAGTTACAGAGAGTGTCAGTTCCTGAGTTGGGAGTAGTGGCAGGGCCTTAGCTAGGGACACTTTCATTGCTTTTGTTAGGCGAAGTGTCAGGGCTTTAGTTAGGGACAGTGTCAGTGCGTGAGTTGGGATTAATGTCAGAGCCTTAGTTAGGATGTGTTTCAGTCCTTGAGTTAAGAGAAGTGTCAGGGCCTGAGTTAGGGCCAGTGTCATGGCCTGAGTCAAGATTAGTGTCAAGGACTGAATTGGGGATAGTGTCAGTGCCTGAGGTAGGAGTAGTCACGGCCTTATTTAGGGACAGTTTCAGTACCTGAGTTAGGAGTAGTGTTAGGGCCTGAGTTAGGAGTAGTGTGAGGGTCTTGGGGTCAGTGTCAGTGCCTGAGTTAGGAATACTGTCAGGGCCTCAGTTAGGAACGGTGTCAGTGCCTGGGTTCGGAGTAGGGTCAGGGCCTCACTTAGAGACAGTGTCAGTGCCTGAGTTGGGAGCTGTGTCAGAGCCTGAGTTAGGAGTCGTCACGGGGCCTTATTTAGGGACACTGTCAGTGCCTGAGCTAGGAGTAGTGTCAGGGCTTTAGTTACAGAGAGTGTCAGTTCCTGAGTTGGGAGTAGTGGCAGGGCCTTAGCTAGGGACACTTTCATTGCTTTTGTTAGGCGAAGTGTCAGGGCTTTAGTTAGGGACAGTATCAGTGCGTGAGTTGGGATTAATGTCAGAGCCTTAGTTAGGATGTGTTTCAGTCCTTGAGTTAAGAGAAGTGTCAGGGCCTGAGTTAGGGCCAGTGTCATGGCCTGAGTTAAGATTAGTGTCAAGGCG
>NW_021149326.1:7301-7426 GCF_002837175.3 Physeter macrocephalus
GTGTCATGGCGTGAGTTAAGATTAGTGTCAAGGACTGAATTAGGGATAGTGTCAGTGCCTGAGGTAGGAGTAATGTCAGGGCCTTAGTTAGGCCCAGTGTCAGGGCCTGAGGTAGGAGTAGTCAC
>NW_021149327.1:0-235 GCF_002837175.3 Physeter macrocephalus
CGACAAAAACTCAACGACCACCCTTTCCCGGCCTCTCTACGTGAACAAGCCATTTGAATGCAGGGATATAGAGGATTGATTTGCAGTTGAGGAGATCCAGAGACACATCGAGAGTTTGAGGTCAATGGTCTGCTTACATTGGTGTGCTCGGCAGCATCGATGTGAGAATTGAGAGACCCCGTGCAGATTATGTAAGTCCTGTCGCTCCGCTGCATCACCTGCCTGCAGCAAGAGC
>NW_021149327.1:275-684 GCF_002837175.3 Physeter macrocephalus
GGTGTCGCAGCATCTGTGTGAAGGCGCCTACAAGCAAACGATCTTGTCTTAGTGCCCAGTGCTATCCCATATCTCTATAGGGAATACGCAATACCCTCTCCACCTACATGCGTGTATATATTTTTGTACAAATTCATGTATATACGCAGCCCCACCAGCACAGCTAAACAGCATGCTTGCCGCGGTGGCCGCAGAAGAGCAAGAGTCGATACAGGCCGAAAACTACCAGCTAGAGTAGCCACACTGTATCCTTCATAAACGGGTACAGGGAGCATGCTATACTCATTGCGACACCTAGGTGTCTGCAGGCAAAGGTCGCTTGTTAGAGCGCTGAGCCAGAGCGTAGACTGCAGGTGGATGCGAAAAGAAACCAACAGAGTGACTGCAAAGACCCGAGAAGCACGCACGG
>NW_021149327.1:4404-6611 GCF_002837175.3 Physeter macrocephalus
GCTTGTGGTCGTCTTCCTCCTCCAAGACGTATTCGTTGTGCGCTCCTTGTGTTGCTGCCCATCTTAGTAATCTCCTGTCATTTGTGGATGCACGCTGATGCCACTACTACTAGTAGTGGTGCTGCCACTGCTGCGCCTCTTGCAGAGGTCTTGTTGATATAATACTTGCTGCTCGGAACTCGAGTTCTAGTACAGCGGCTGCTGTTCGAAGTTGGGCCTCCTTAGCCCTTAGCAAGCCCGTCTCCCCTTTTGTGACCTATGCGTACAAAAAGAGGCAGGCGCAGCACCAGCAAAACTAGCCACACCACTACCGGCACAGCAGACGCAGCAGCAACCGACGACTACACGACTTCTCCTAATTTGGGGAGAACGACGAAGAAACGGCCGTCGTACGCTGCAGGCGCGAAGCCCACCAAGGCCGAGTTGTACTGGTAAACGCCAGTGTGTGCGACACCCTTTGGGACTACTCGACCGCAGCAGACTTGCGCGGGCAGCTCGACAGGGGCCCTCAGGCGGAAAAAGAAAGGCATGCGCACTTGTGTGTATTTAGAGCTTGCGCACAGGAGGAAGAAGATTTTCCCCTTTAGACAGATGGTGTGCCCATGTAGGGTCTTTCAGATATCACGTGGGTAAGAGTTGTACTTACTGCCGGGCAGATTGACATATCCACCCGTCTATACATATTTTAAAACACACATACTCATTGATACGAGCAGCCACTTTTCCTTTTGGTAAAAGCCTGCCGATTTTGCATGTGTGTGCTGTCGCAGTTCTCTCACAGGAAGCGGTGACAAAGCACATACAGCAGCTGCGTGTGCATGTTTTGTGCGTCACTGGATGCGAGGTGAAGGCGGACGCATATTATGGAGAAGTGAGTGGAGCGTAAAGGGGACATGTCCGCGGCGAGCGCAACAGTGAGACAGAGCAAAAATAGACGGAAAATTCATGTGCGGCCCGAGAGAGGAGCGGTTGCAGAACCGCTACTTCCGTATGGAAAACAACAGGATCCTTGAGGCAGGGCTTGCGGTGTCCTGCAAGCGAAGATGGCGCTCCCGCCCGTGCGCAGCCGACCTCTGCGACCCAATAACGGCGGCAGATCCTGTGGCGAGGTCGAGACACGCCACCGCGGAAAGAGCCGGCGGGGCGGCAACAGGCGCAAGTTAAAGCAGAGACTTTGAATAATATTGGTCCGACCGCTTCACCGTGCGACTATTTCTCCTACTGACACGTCGTGACAAAACGAGGCCAACATGGTGGCTACAAGATGACTGAGGATTCACGCTCAACTTCTTTACACGAACGCGAGGAAGGCAAGCCATGAAGAAGCATGTCGCCAACTGTACTTGATGTGGAGAGGAGCTGTAGGCAAGTCACGCATAAGCAGCTGCGTGCTTGCAGTGGGAGATACGGCAACAACGTGGACTCATTCTACTGGAATCATCTTGAAGAGCAGTGCAGCTGACGCACAGCATCGCGCCGCGCCGTAGGGGCAGCAGCACCGCCTCTCTGTCGCAGACAGAGCAGCTCATATCGAGCCGCAGTGGTTGAGCCCCAGCGGAGCCACGCAGAAACAGCTTGCAGTGGTGGGTAACGCTGCAGCGCGTACTAGTATATAGCAGCAACAAAGTCGCCGTCACCAAGAAAAGAACAGCTGTTACGCACCTGTAGCCCCAGCAATTCTTGGACGACACTGGCTCGAAGGCGGCAGCCACTGCAGCAGCTAACGCCCCGTGGGAAGTCGCCTAGCTGTGGCAGCTGAAAAGACGACAGATGGGACAGCTACAGGAGAAGTAGCTCCATCGCGCGTGGGTGCAGCTGTCTAAAGGCTGCGTACGCGGGAGTAAAATGCATGCCTTCCCCGTGTTTGGTGCAGTGTACTTTTTCACCGGTGGCCCACTGCTGGCTACGACGGTAGTCGTGGCAGGCTTTCCGACCAAAGTGGCGCGCAACTGCTGGAGAGCTGCCGCCGCTGCTCGTCGTACTGCCATTGTTCAGCGCTTCGTTGATCTGGTTAACCCCTTTTCAGCTATTTGTTCCAGACGCTCGCCGTGCTATTTCGCTGCTGCTTCCGTTTCCTTTCCGCTCGCGTAGCGCTGGTTTACAAATGAGAGTGAATTCCTGCAGTAATTCCAATTTCACAAGCACGCGGCTCCTCCGCATATCTCCCTTTGTCCGCGCATATTGATACGCCCCTGCCTAAACATCTC
>NW_021149327.1:7108-7424 GCF_002837175.3 Physeter macrocephalus
TGTCTGCTGAAGATGACGTGAAGACAAACTTTACGCGAAGGGAGAGATGTGCTTTGGCTGAAGACTTCTTATCGAACTTCACGAGGGATACGCGTGCTAACGCGTTACGCTGTATTTGCCTTGACACAAAAGCTACCTGTCACCTACTGATTTCAGTTCCGCAACTTTTTCGTAAAGCAGCATCCTGGATGGATGCAAAGCGATGGTTTTATCTCAACGCTGGAGACGGTCCTTCATTGAAGCAGCTGTCTGAATGGAGGCGAGGAGTCGCTGCTCAATACGGCTGTACTAGGGCAGATTGACTTGCTGCCGACGT
>NW_021149328.1:0-561 GCF_002837175.3 Physeter macrocephalus
GCAATCTGTGTATCTTCTTTGGAGAAATGTGTATTTAGGTCTTCTGCCCATTTGTGGACTGGATTGTTTGTTTTTTTGTTATTGAGCTGCATGAGTTGCTTATAAATTTTGGAGATTAATCCTTTGTCAGATGCTTCATTTGCAACTATTTTCTCCCATTCTGAGGGTTGTCTTTTGGTCTTCTTTATGGTATCCTTTGCTGTGCAAAAGCTTTTAAGTTTCATTATGTCCCATTTGGGTTTTTTTGTTTTTATTTCCATTTTTCTAGGAGGTGGGTCACAAAGGATCTTGCTGTGATTTATGTCATAGAGTGTTCTGCCTATGTTTTCCTCTAAGAGTTTGATAGTGTCTGGCCTTACATTTAGGTCTTTAACCCATTTTGAGTTTATTTTTGTGTATGGTGTTAGGGAGTGTTCTAATTTCATACTTTTACATGTACCTGTCCAGTTTTCCCAGCACCACTTATTGAAGAGGCTGTCTTTTCTCCACTGTATATCCTTCCCTCCTTTATCAAAGACAATGAGACCGTATGTGTGTGGGTTTATCTCTGGGCTTTCTACC
>NW_021149328.1:1935-2752 GCF_002837175.3 Physeter macrocephalus
TATTCGCCTGTGGTTTTCTTTTTTTGTGACATCTTTGTCTGGTTTTGGTATCAGGGTGATGGTGGCCTCCTAGAATGAGTCTGGGAGTGTTCCTCCCTTTGCTACATTTTGGAAGAGTTTGAGAAGGATAGGTGTTAGCTCTTCTCGAAATGTTTGATAGAATTCGCCTGTGAAGCCATCTGGTCCTGGGCTTTTGTTTGTTGGAAGATTTTTAATCACAGTTTCAATTTCAGGGCTTGTGATTCGTCTGTTCATATTTTCTATTTCTTCCTGGTTCACTCTCGCAAGGTTATTCATTTCTAAGAATTTGTCCATTTCTTCCAGGTTGTCCATGTTATTGGCATATAGTTGCTTATAGTAATCTCTCATGATCCTTTGTACTTCTACAGTGTCAGTTGTTACTTCTCCTTTTTCATTTCTAATTCTTGTGATTTGAGTCTTCTCCCTTTTTTTCTTGATGAGTCTGGCTAATAATGGTTTATCAATTTTGTTTATCTTCTCAGAGAACCAGCTTTTAGTTTTACTGATATTTGCTATCGTTTCCTTCATTTCTTTTTCATTTATTTCTGATCTGATCTTTATGATTTCTTTCCTTCCGCTAACATTGGGGTTTTTTTCCTTCTTTCTCTAATTGCTTTAGGTGTAAGGTTAGGTTGTTTATTTGAGATGTTTCTTGTTTCTTAAGGTAGGACTGTATTGGTATAAACTTCCCTCTGTAACTGCTTTGCTGCATCCCATAGGTTGTGGGTCGTCGTGTTTTCATTGTCATTTGTTTCTAGGTATTTTTTGATTTCCTCTTTGATTTCTTCAGTGATCT
>NW_021149328.1:5457-7423 GCF_002837175.3 Physeter macrocephalus
TTGATTGTGGAGATTTAATCCGCTGCTCCTGAGGCTGCTGGGAGAGATTTCCCTTTCTCTTCTTTGTTCGCACAGCTCCCGGGGTTCAGCTTTGGACTTGGACCCGCCTCTGGGTGTAGGTCGCCTGAGGGCGTCTGTTCTTTGCTCAGACAGGACGGGGTTAAAGGAGCAGCTGATTCGGGGGCTCTGGCTCACTCAGGCCCAGGGGAGGGAGGGGTACGGATGCGGGGCGAGCCTGCGGAGGCAGAGGCTGGCGCGGCGTTGCACCAGCCAGAGGCGCGCTGTGCGTTCTCCCGGGGAAGTTGTCCCTGGATCACGGGACCCTGGCAGTGGCGGGCTGCACAGGCTCCCGGGAGGGGAGGTGTGGAGAGTGACCTGTGCTCGCACACAGGCTTCTTGGTGGCGGCAGCAGCGGCCTTAGCATCTCATGCCCGTCTCTGGGGTCCGCGCTGATAGCTGCAGCTCGTGCCCATCTCTGAAGCTCCTTTAAGCGGCGCTCTGAATCCCCTCTCCTCGCGCGCCAGGAAACAGAGGGAAGAAAAAGTCTCTTGCCTCTTCGGCAGCTCCAGACTTTATCCCCCACTCCGGCCCGGCAAGGCATTGCTCAGTAGCCCCCTTCAGGCTGTGTTCTCGCCGCCAACCCCAGTCCTCTCCCTGCAATCCGACCGAAGCCCGAGCCTCAGCCACCAGCCCCCGCCCGCCCCGGCAGGTGAGCAGACAGGCCTCTCGGGCTGGTGAGTGCTGGTCGGCACCGATCCTCTGTGCGGGAATCTCTCCGCTTTGCTCTCCGCACCCCTGTGGCCGCGCTCTCCTCCGTGGCTCCAAAGCTCCCCACCTCCGCCACCCACAGTCTCCACCCACGAAAGGGCTTCTAGTGTGTGGGAACGTTTCCTCCTTCACAGCTCCCTCCCACTGGTGCGGGTCCCGTCCCTATTCTTTTGTCTCTGTTTTTTTGGGGTTTTTTTGCCCTACCCAGGTACGTGGGGAGTTTCTTACCTTTTGGGAGGTCTGAGGTCTTCTGCCAGCGTTCGGTAGGTGTTCTGTAGGAGTTGTTCCACACGTAGATGTATTTCTGATGTATTTTTGGGAGGAAGGTGATCTCCACGTCTTACTCTTCTGCCATCTTGAAACCGTATATTCTTCAGTGTGTTAATGTGGTGTATCACACTGATTGAGGATATTGAGGCATCCTTGCATCCCTGGGATTAATCCCACTTGGTCATAGTGTATGATCCTTTTAATGTATTGTTGGATTCGGTTTGGTAGTATTTTGTTGAGTATTTCTGCATCTCTGTTCATCAGTGATATTGGCCCGTAATTTTTTTTTCTTGTGATATCTGTCTGGTTTTGGTATCCAAGTGATGGTTGCCTCATAGAATGAGCAGAGTTCCTTTTTCTGCAATTTTTGGGAAGAGTTTCGGAAGGATAGCTGTTAACTTTTCTGTAAATGTTTGATAGAATTCACCTGTGACGACATCTGGTCTTGGACTTTTGTTTGTTGGAAGCTTTTATTTTTTTTTTGTTTTATTTTCTTTATTATTAATATTATTATTTTTGGCTGCGTCAGGTCTTAGTTGAGGCATACGGGATCTTTCGTTGTGGCGTGTGCTCTTCATTGTAGCGTGCGGGCTTCTCTCTAGTTGTGGAGTGCAGGTTTTCTCTCTCTAGTTGGGGCACGCGGGCTGCAGGGCGCGTGGGCTCTTGTGGTTTGCAGCATGTGGGCTGTCTTGTTGAGGCACGCGATCTCAGTAGTTGTGGTGCCCAGGCTTAGTTGCCTCGCGGCATGTGGGATCTTAGTTCCCCGACCAGGGATCAAATCCCTGTGCCCTGCATTGGAAGGAGGATTCTCTACCGCTGGACCACCAGGGAAGTCCCTTTTGGAAGCTTTTCAATCACTGTTTAAATTTAAGTACTTGTGATTGGTCTGTTCATATTTTCTGTTTCTTCCTGGTTCCGTCTTGGAAGG
>NW_021149329.1:0-2850 GCF_002837175.3 Physeter macrocephalus
ACAGGCACATGTCACTCTAATTTCCCATCAGGTATAAGAATTAACCAAAGGCTAAGCCTGCCCACCCGGAACCACAAGAGAGCCTGAAGCAATCTTCCGGTTTTGCGGCCAGCTCACAAAAAAGCAAGTTGAAAAATGGAGCTCAGGGCCACGGCACTTCACAAACCTTCAGAGTTCTAAATGATAACTATCGTCCAAAAACATATTGAGGTAAGGCAATGAAGAGGTTTTGAAAGCAAGGCAGAATTGTAGGAAACAGATTTCAAGAGGCAGATCAAACTGGCCTTTACAGCACATGAAAAGCGGCAGAACTTCAACAATGATGCAGTTGGACAAAAAGGGCGTATGCGTTTTTTCCTGAATATATTCAGGAAAAAACGCATACGCCCTTTTTGGCCAACCAAGCAAGCGGGGAGAGCAAATCAGCGCTACAAAGAAATCTCACTTCCCCCCATTCAAAAGGGCCATTGGAAAAAAGTATAAAAACCAGAAAGGCAGGACAGGCCATGGAGAAAAGGGAGCATTGTTAAGCTGATGGGCAGGATGTAAATTGCCAAAAGCCACTCTGGAGAAGTGTATGGTGCTTCCTAAAACATCTAAATAAGAGAGCCACAGAGCATAGGGCACTTCCACACATGGGCGTATATCTTGGGAAAACTAAAAATCAACCAGACAGAGGCACCCCAAAGTTGAGGGCTGCTCTGTTTACAAGAACCTCGACTTCAGTACACCTTACATATGCCAGGGAAGAGAAAAATGGACACAGAAGTTGTGGTACTCAGGTATAATGGAATATCACTCAGCCATGAAATCAATGTCATAAGGCTAGTAGCAGCATAATGAGTGGATTTAGGTACGATGACCCTAAGTGAAATAAGTCAGGCAGAATTAGAAACTTAGGATAAGATATCACTTATAGAGGGAATGTAAAAATCGCTACACATGAACTGAATTACAAAACAGAACACAGTCACACTTTTAGAAAACACACTTATGCCTGCTTAAGGGGAAAGGTGAGGTGGGGTGATGCATAAAACAAGAGTTTGAAATTAGCACAGATACCGTTCCATAAACTTAATATGTAATAGACAAGACCTACCCCTTGCTCAATGAACTGGACTCAACACGCCCTATTCACCGGAGAAGAATATATCAGACTAGTAAACATCTTAAAACCTAAGTATTGATTTCTCTCTGTAAGTGAATCAAGTGTGGGTAAAGCGGCATAAACACAGCAGTGAAAATCAGCTAAACCCCATGATAAAAATACATTTCAAATAAATAAATAAATTAATTAATTAATTAATTAATCAACACCGTGATAGGGAGAGAATATCTTCCAAAATGCATTCAGGGGCTGTGATGAAACTAGCATAGACCACATCTACACCCACAGATGGATGAGACCCAAGGCTGCACACTCATGGGGCTGAGAGGATTGGTGTGGGTAGGTAAGCAAATGCAGACGATTTAAAGTAATACTGAGTGCTACCCATTCCATGGGTCCCAACTCTCCAGGTTCAAGGGAACCTTCCTACAGCAAAAACACTCATGGGAACCCCAGCGAATGGTACACCGAGTGATTGGGAAAGCTTTCTAAACCGCACCTCATTTTTCATCTCCTGGTGCTCGGGTTCGCCATTCGAGCCGCTTTACTAAGAACCTCCCCCACTTGGATAATCAGCGCCTTTAACCTCCTGTTTCGTACAGCCTGCAAATTGTCCGGAGGATTAACTGGAAGAGGGGGAACCCCATCAGGTATAAGAATTAACCAAAGGCTCAGCCTGCCCACCGGAACCACAATAGGGCCTGAAGCAATCTTCTGGTTTTGCGGCCAGTTCACAAAAAAGCGAGTTGAAAAATGGAGCTCAGAGCCACGGCACTTCACAAACCTGCAGAGTTCTAAATGATAACTATCGTCCAAAAATATATTGAGGTAAGGCAATGAAGAGATTTTGAAAGCAAGGCAGAATTGCAGGAAACAGATTTCAAGAGGCAGATCGGACTGGCCTTTACAGCACATTAAAAATGCCAGAACTTCAACAATGATGCTGTTGGCCAAAAACCCTTACCCTAACCCTAACCCTAAGCCTAAGCCTAACCCTAACCCTAAACCCTAACCTTAACCCTAAACCTAACCCTACCCTTAACCCTAACCCTAACCCTTTGTGGCTAACCAAGCAAGCGGGGAGAGCAAATCAGCGCTACAAAGAAGTCTCACTTCCCCCTGGTCAAAAGGGTCATCAGAAAAAAGTGTAAAAACCAGAGAGGCAGGACAGGCCTTGGAGAAAAGGGAGCATTGTTAAGCTGATGGGCGGCATGTAAATTGCCAAGAGCCACTCTGGAGAAGAGTACGGTGTTTCCTAAAACATGTGAGTAACAGAGCCACAGAGCATAGGGCACTTCCACACATGGGCGTATATTTTGGGAAAACTAAAAATCAACCTGACACAGGCACGCTAAAGTTTAGGGATGCTCTGTTTACAAGAACCTCGAGTTCGGTACACCTTACATATCCCAGGGAAGAGAAACATGGACAAAGAAGTTGTGGTATTTAGGTACAATGGTATATCATTCAGCCATGAAATCAAACTCATAAGGCTAGTAGCGGCAAAATGAGTGGATTTAGGTACGATGATCCTAAGTGAAATAAGTCAGGCAGAAAAAGAAACTTAGGATAAGATATCACTTATAAAGGGAATGTAAAAATCGCTACACATGAACTGAATTACAACACAGAACACAGTCACACTTTTAGAAAACACACTTATGCCTGCTTAAGGGGAAAGGTGAGGTGGGGTGATGCATAAAACAAGAGTTTGAAATTAGCACAGATACCGTTCCATAAAC
>NW_021149329.1:3983-7421 GCF_002837175.3 Physeter macrocephalus
AGAAAGAAAAAGACACATATCATAAGATATAACTTAAAGGTAGTAAAAAAATGGCTACACATGAAATAAATTACAAAACAGAAACATAGTCAAATATGTAGAAAAAACACATAAGGCTGCTAACGGGGAGGTGGGAAGGGGTGAGGCAATATCCAGGAGGTTGAAATTAGCAAAGATACTGTTCCAAATATCAAATTGATAATAGACAAGCCTACACGTACCTCAAAGAACTGCACTCAGCACACTCAAGTCACCGGAAAATTATATACAGCTGGTAAGAACATGAAAAAGAATGTATCGATGTCTCTCTGTACATGACTGAAGTGGATGTACAGCAGCGAGAAACAGCATTGAAAATCAGCTGTAACCTATATAATAATAAATAAATAAATTATAAAAGACAGTGACAGGCATAAAAATTCTTATAACTTTGCTCAGGGGCTGTGATGCAACATGGATTGAACACATCGAGACACACAGCAGGATGAGACATAAGGCTGGACACTCTTGGGGCTGAGAGGATTGGTGAGGTTAGGTGAGCAAATGCACATCCTTTAGAGTAATACTGTGTGCTACCCATTCCATGGGTCCCAAATCTCCATGTTCAAGGGAATCTTCCTACAGCTAAAACATGCATGGAAAACCCAGAGGATGGTTCACCGAGTGATCGGGGAAGTTTTCTACAATGCACCTCATATTTCATTTCCTGGTGCGCGGGTTCGCCATTCCAGCCACTTTACTAACAATCTCCCCACTTGGAGAATCAGCACCTTTAACCTCCTGTTTTGCACAATTTGCAATATGTCCGGAGGATGAACGGAAAGAGGGGGAGCAAATGATAGAATATCACGAAGCCATGAAATCAAGGTCATAAGGCTAGTAGCAGCATAAGGAGTGGATTTAGTTACGATGATCCTAAGTGAAATAAGTCACACAGAAAAAGAAACTTATGATAAGATATCCCTTCTAGAGGGAATGTAAACATCGTCACACATGAACAGAATTGCAAAACAGAACAGAGTCACGCTTTTAGAAAACAAACTTATGCCTGCTTAAGGGGAAAGGTGAGGTGGGGGTGATGCATAAAAGAAGAGTTTGAAATTAGCACCGATACCGTTCCATAAACGAAATATGTAATAGACACGACGTAGAACTTGCTCAATGAACTGGACTCAACACCCCCTATTCACTACAAAAGAATATTTCAGACTAGTAAGCAACTTAAAACCTAAGTATTGATATCTCTCTGTAAGTGAATGAAGAGCGTGTAAAGCGGCATAAACTCCCCAGTGAAAATCAGCTAAACCCCTTTATAAAGATACATTTCAAAAACAAAAAAAAACAAGGACAGAGAAAAAGAGAAAAATTCTTTCAAAATGCGTTCAGGGGCTGTGATGCCACCAGGATTGACCACATCTACACCCACAGCTGGATGACACATAAGGATGGATACTCTTGGGGCTGATAGGATTGGTGAGGTTGGGTGAGCAAATGCAGAACCTTTAAAATAATAGTGCGTGCTACCCATTCCATGTGTTCCAACTATCCAGGTTTTGGGAATCTTCCTACAGCAAAAACACTCAGGGGAAACCCAGCAGATGGTACACCATGTGATCGGGAATGCTTTCTAAAACGCACGTCATTTTTCACCTCCTGGTTCTCGGGTTCGCCATTCCAGCCGCTTTTAATAACATTTTCCCACTTGGAGTATCAGCGCCTTTAAACTCCTGTTTCATACAGTCTGCAATTTGTCCGGCGGATGAACTGGAAGAGGGGGAGCCAATGAGAGACTAGCTGTAGGTGTTTGGACAGGCACATGTCTCTCTAATTTCACATCAAGAAGAAGAAATAACCAAAGGCTCAGCCTGCCCCCCGGGAACCACAATATGGCCTGAAGCAATCCTGCGGTTTTGCGGACAGCTCACAACAAAGTGAGTTGGAAAATGGAGCTCAGGGACACTGCACTTCACAAATCTGCAGAGTTCTAAATGATAACTATCGTGCAAAAATATATTCAGTTAGGGAAACGAAGAGGATTTGAAAGCAAGGCAGAATTGCAGGAAACAGATTTCAAGAGGTACATCGGACTGGCCTTTACAGCACATGAAAAGCTACAGAACTTGGACAATGATGCAGTTGGCTAAAAAGGGCATATTCGTTTTTTCTTGAATATATTCAGGAAAAATCGCATATGCCCTTTTTGACCAACCAAGCAAGCGGAGAGAGAAAATGAGTACTACAAAGAAGTCTTACTTCCCCCCGGTCAAAAGGACCATCCAAAAAAAGTGTAAAAACCAGAAAGGCAGGACAGGCCATGGAGACAAGGGAGCCTTGTTAAGCTGATTGTTGGGATGTACATTGCCAACAGCCACTCTGGAGAAGTGTATGCTGTTTCCTAAAATATCTAAAAACAGAGCCACAGAGCATAGGGCACTTCCACACATAGGCGTATATCTTGGGAAAACTAAAAATCAACCAGACACAGGCACCCCAAAGTTTTGGGCTGCTCTCTTTACAAGAACCTCGACTTCCATACACCTTTCATATCCGAGGGAAGAGAAAAACGGAGAAAGAAGTTGTGCTACTTAGGTACGATAGAATATCACTCAGCCATGAAATCAATGTCATAAGCCTAGTAGCAGCATAATGAGTGGATTTAGTTACAATGATCCTACATGAGATTATTCACACAGAAAAAGAAACTTATGATAAGATATCACTTATGGGGGAATGTAAAAATCGCTACACATGAACTGAATTACAAAACAGAACAGAGTCACACTTTTAGAAAACACACTTATGCCTGCTTAAGGGGAAAGGTGAGGTGGGGTGATGCATAAAACAAGAGTTTGAAATTAGCACAGATACCGTTCCATAAACTTAATATGTAATAGACAAGACCTACCCCTTGCTCAATGAACTGGACTCAACACGCCCTATTCACCGGAGAAGAATATATCAGACTAGTAAACATCTTAAAACCTAAGTATTGATTTCTCTCTGTAGGTGAATCAAGTGTGTGTAAAGCGGCATAAACACAGCAGTGAAAATCAGCTAAACCCCATGATAAAAATACATTTCAAATAAATAAATTAATTAATTAATTAATTAATTAATTTATTTATTTATATCAAGACTAGTAAACATCTTAAAACCTAAGTATTGATTTCTCTCTGTAAGTGAATCAAGTGTGTGTAAAGCGGCATAAACACAGCAGTGAAAATTAGCTACACCCCATGATAAATATACATTTCAATTAAATAAATAAATAAATAAACACCGTTATATAGAGAGAAATTCTTCCAAAATGCATTCAGGGGCTGTGATGCAACAGGATAGACCACGTCTACACCCACAGATGGATGAGACCCAAGGCTGCACACTCTCGGGGCTGAGAGGATCGGTAAGGGTAGGTGAGCAAATGCAGACGATTTAAAG
>NW_021149330.1:0-7420 GCF_002837175.3 Physeter macrocephalus
TAACACACCATTGTAAAGCAGTTATACTCCAATAAGGATGTTAAAAAAAATAAAAATAAATTAAATTTTTTTGATATTCTGTATACTGATTTTAAATATTTTTGTTAGAAAACTTTCAGATTATCCTTAACTTCATAGAAGAATTCAATTAATTTTAATGTATTTTATCTATGTGGGGAAAAGAAAAACAGTGAAAATGCACAGCGTACCATAAAAGCTTACGATCAGCTGTAAATAACTCCATCTGTTCTTCAGCATAATGACTGAAAATTTAAAACCAATTATAATAGTTTTTCTAGAAGAAGGTAACTTAGCTTTGTTGAAACAAATTGTGACTCTACATCTTTATTAAAGTTAATTTCTTAGGGCACTATTTTTACTTTGGAAACACATTCAGAAAAAGGAGAACATGCTTTTCTTAGTTTTCAGAGCATCTGCATAGTCATTTTGTAAAACTTGGTTACTTGGAGCCCAATCAATTATTTAATGAGTTGGTTATCACTAGGGTTATTGGATAAAATGATGCTCTGATGTTTGTTGTAGTTTACAACCCAGCTATATATACTTTTTAAAAATTCTAAGCAATATATATTCCTCTAATAAATTCAGTGTATTCTCAAATTTTCACTCAATACAAAAATTCCAGTGTCATGGGAAACTCTTAGTTTTCCTCAGCAAAGCACTTTAAACAGAAATTGAAATTTATGTTGTCATGATATAGAATTAATTTATAAATCTTGGCTAACATTTTCTTTACTGCCTAACAGAATGTAAATTGTAGCTCAAGGCATGGCTTCCTGAAGAACCTGGGTCCTCTGCTTTCCATTCTTTCCAAATATTATCACTGACAACTTCTAAAAGCAGCTTTAACTCTAATTTATAACAAACATTCAATTAAGTAGCACAGGATTTATAATTTTCTGATTCCACATATTTTAGGATTTTTTTATGACAAACATCCAGGCATGTGAAGGAACTATATGAATTATTTTATTCCGGGTCTATCATGTTGAACTAAGAGACATTTAACTATATGACATTATCCAAATTATTCTGAAAAATATGAGATTTTTCAAATGCCATCTACTTTGTGCTTAATCTTTATTAACAATTTGATCATATCCTTTATACAGTTTCTTGATTATGTTATAATTTAATTTTAAAATTGCCAATTGTTTAAGGAGGTGTTTGCCTCAGAGTATTTTTCCCTTTGTCTGATTAAATAAACACTTAGTTACAATTATTTTGGCCTTAATCAATAATATGAAAGTGCATAATAATTGCAGTAATTTACACTTGAACTCACCCTGCTAGTGGTAATTATAATATGGGAATTATATCTGCAATAACATTTCTTTCAAATACAACAGAGAACAAGCTATCAGCAATTTTCCTCAGGATATTGTTTCATTGTGATCATGATCATAATCATTATCATCTCATCATAACACATTATGTTGCTCATCAATTAATATGGTAGTTTTTCAATTTACAAACTGATTTCATGTATTTTTATATCATTTGACGTGAACATCAGTTGTGTGGGTATTGAATGGGCAGGGGTTACACCTATTCCACAGTTTAGAAACTGAGCCTCTGAGAGGTTGAGTGGCTTGGAGATGAGGATATAGAACTAAGAGGTTGAACCAGAAAGACAGCCTTAACCAATCTAATGACAGTTGCTACTGTCGAACATTTTACATATGCTGTTGAGACAGGCATATCTACCTGAGGAAATTAATTTGTTCAGGGCACATAGTTAACATGTGGCAGTTCTGGGGTATAAGTTCAGGGATGTGTATTTTTGTGCAGATTCCCTTCCCATTAAGTCACACAGAGTATAACTTCTGGGAAAATATATTCCCAAGTAAATATAATGTGCACTTTCCTTCCAAAGCATGATGCTTTGGGATAATTGCAGTTACAAGGATAGAAGCCTTGCAAATTAGCAGAGATCATTTTAATCACAATTCTCTGCAAGTTTGAAAAAGTAAATAGTAAAAACAGGGAAAAGTAGCTGTAGGCAATGAAACAGAATTAGAATCCTTGGCTAAAAAGGAAATGCGTGTTATATTGTACTGTCCTCACAGGGCATTTAGACTTACTTACTATTGGATTATCACTGGAATAGACTGTTCTGGAGAAATTATCTTCAAAAGACAAATAATGGTTTTTGAAAGAAACACAGACTTCTGCTGCCTTAGAATTTTATTTAATGAGGAGAGTAGGATTTACATGGAGCTTAAGAAAAATTATCACTCTGATAAATTTATCACAGAAATCCAGGGAAACTGATAAGGAATCATCATAATCTAATGGCTTTAGAGAAGTGGAAATAGATACAATTTTACATTTCATGGAAACCTGGGACTTGGGAGAGAAGTCAGTTATAGGCATTGCTCAAAGTTTTTTTACATACCTGCTTATTTCTAAGAGCATAAAAGCAATTAGTTCTTTGAATTTCTAACTTCATGTGACGTGGTTGTGGCATCTATAGGTTGACCTTTTAAAAATGATTTTCACAAGAAGGCACCAAAGAGAAGGATTCAACTCCTAAAAAGGTCTATTCAAAATGGAATTCTTGATGAAACACCTAATAATTTGGGCACCACCTCAGGTCGTTTTCTGGACTTTTAAAGAAAAAACGCCACTAGGAAGATGCTCAAGTCAGTAAATCACAGGGTATTCATGAGAATAATCAAGAAATCAGGAGAGTAACCAACACACAAAAATCAGTTGCCTTTCTATACACTAACAATGAACAATCTGAAAAGGAAATTAAGAAAAAAGTCCCGTTTACAATAGCATTAAAATTAATACTTAGGAATAAACAAATCAGGAGACAAAAAAAACCACTCTACTCTGACAACAAAATATTATTGAAAGAAATTAAAGAAGACACAGAAAAATGGAAAGACACCTCATGTTCACAGATTGGAAGAATTAATATTGCTCTAATGTCCATGCTATCCAAAGTATTCTACATATTCAATGAATCACTATTGAATCCCAGTAGCATTTTTGTATAAATAGAAAAAAATCCAATAAATCATATGGAATCTCAAAAGATCCCCAAAAGCCAAAACAATCTTGAGAAAGAAAAATAAAGTTTGAGGCCTCACACTTCCTAACTTCAAAATACATTACAAACTACAGTAATCAAAACAGTATGCTTCTAGCATAAAGCAGACATATAGACTGATGGAACAGAATAGAGGTCCTAGAAATAAACCCTCACATATATGGTCAAGTTGTCTTTGACAAGGGATCCAAGAGCATTGAATGGGGGAAAGGATAGTCTCTTCAACAAATACTGCTGAGAAAACTGAATATCCTCAAGGAAAAAAAAAATTAGACCCTAACTCTATGTCATGTACAAAACTTAACTCAGAATGGATTAAAGACCTTAATGTAAGACGTGAAACCACTGAAAGAAAGCACAGGGGAAAAGCTTCATACCATTAGTGTTGGAAATGATTTCTTGGTTGTGATATCAAAAGCACAGACACAAAAGCAAAAAATAGACAAATGGTACTACATCAAACTTCAAAACTTCTGCACAGCAAAGGAAATAACAAAGTGAAGGGGCAGCCTATGGAATGAGATTAAATATTTGCAGCCATATATCTGATAAGAGGTTAATATGCAGTATATGAAGAACTATAATTCAATGACAAAAAAAATCTAATTTTAAAATGTGCAAAGGAATTGAATAGATGTTTCTCCAATGAAGATATACAAATGGGCAACAAGCTTACGTAAAGATGTATCAGCAATCATCAGGGAAATGCAAATCAAAACCATAATAAGATATCACCTCACACCTGTGAGGATGGCCCCCGTCCATCCATCCATCCATCAATAAATAAATAAAACCAAAACAAAAAAAATGTGTTGGTAAAGATGTGCAGAAATTGGAACCCTTATACACTGTTGGTGAGACTATAAAATGATTCAGTCATTATGGAAAACAGTATGGAAGCTGCACAAAAAGTTAAAAAGAAAATTAACATGATCTAGCAATTCCTGTTTGGGTGTATATTCAAGAGAATTGAAAAATAGGACTTCAATGAGATATTTGCACATTCATGCTCATTGCAGCATCATTCACAGTAGCCAAGAGGCGGAAGCAACCTAAATATCCATCAACAGATGAATGGATAAAGAAAATGTGGTATATACATACAGTGAAATATTATTCAGCCTTAAAAAGTAACTAAATCTTATTATATGCTGCAACATGGATGAGCTTGGAGGATACTATGCTAAGTGTAATAAATATTTTATAATTGCACTTATATGATGTGTCTAAAGTAGTCAAGCTTATAAACTGAAAGCAGATTGTTGATCGCCAGGGTAAGGAGGGAGGAGGAAAAGGGGAGTTGCCATTCAGTGGGTATGGAGTTTCAATTTAGCATGATTAAAAACTTCTGTTGCACAACGATGTGCATATGGATAATAGAATGACATTTTACATTTAAAATTGTTAAGATGGTACATTTATGTGTTTTTGCGTACACACAAAAATGAACACATAAGTATTAAAAAGGAAGATAGAAGAGTAAAAAAAAGTAAATCAGAGAGTAAGGAAGTGATTTGGGAGAAACCCAAACTCCAAATATGCCAGTAAGCAAATTCAGGTGCAGTAAATATTGTTAATAACAGTAACAACATTTACCAGCTATTAGAACCTATTGTTTCTTCTTGGAATAATATCAAGGTGTCAATGTATAATTCTCTACGCAGCAATAATACCCTTCAAAAATAAAAATGAAATAAAGATATTAGCAGAAAGCAAACAAAGAAGCTACAAAAAATGCTGAGACTGTCAAAAACAGACCAGAACCAAAGGAAATGCTAAAAGCTGTTTTTCAGGATGAAGAAATATTATTTCAAATGTTATCCAGAGTTTTAGGAAGAAATGTAAAACAAAGAAGGCAAATGTGGGTAAATCTAAATTTATATTTAATTCATAATATAACAATTATTATTATTGACTCTGTAAGACAACAATATATTATGAATACTGAGTATAAAACTGATGAGGCTATATAAAAAAAGTACATTATTTACTATTTACTGTTTACCATAATTATGTTGTGAATATTAACTGTATGGAACAATAATAATACTTATATTTTTAAAATGCTGCAGAGGTCAGGAAGTGAGTAATTGGATTTAAGTGTTCTTAGGTCTGTGAATTATATGGGGAGTGCTAAAGGTTCTAATTAATATTATATAATAAAAAAGCATTCATGATAAAATTTAGAGACTAAGATTTAAAAGTTTTGCTAAGCTTTATGAACCTGTAGGTCAGTGTTTTTCCTTGCTGTTGAAAAATCATTGATCATTATGTCTTCAACAATCTATTTTGCTCCATTCTCTCTTCTTGTAGAACTCTAATTACACATATTTTTAAATGTCTGGTAATATTTCACAGATTTTGTATGCTCTTTTCCCTTTTGTCATCCTTTTTCTAATTTGTATTTTAGTTTGGAAATTTTCTGTTGACTTGTCTGTAATACACTAATTGTTTTCTCTGGTGAGTACAGTCTACTGAGAAGTCGATTAAAATATTTCTTTATCTCTCATCTCATTTTTCACTTCTATTATTTTGAATTTTTTAATAATTTCTATCTCTCAACTGAAATTTTCCATCTGTTAAACCATGTTTTCCACCTATCCTACAAGATGGAAACCTATTTATTAGACCTACTTTAAGTTCCATAATTGATCATTCAAACATCTGAGCCATTTGTAGGTTTTGTTTTGTTTTTTGGTCCCTCTCTTGTCAATGGGTAATATATTCTCACTTTTCCACATTTCTTATATTTTGATTGAATGGCTGACATTGTGTGTTAAAACAAAACAAAACAAAAAACAAACAAAAAAACCTAAAAAACACTGAAGACTGAAGGAAACACAATTTATTCCCCATGAAGGACATTGGGGTCTGTGTCTTCTTTCAGGTCATTAGTAGACTGGGGTGGTGATTTGAGTCTATTGAATCTCTTCCCATTGGGCAAGACTTTCCTTTTGCTTTATTTAGATCAATTCACTATGGTCTTAAAATCGTTTGAGAACAGAATCACAAACTTCCCTTCAGTAGGTTTGGGATTTAAGAACATGCCACTGTTGTTAACTGTTTTCTTGCCCTGCTTTTAACCTTCTGCAGGGCCAGTGGACCTTGGACATAATGGACGTTGTCCATTTGGACACAATATCTCTAAACTCTCTTGCCTTTCCCCAGCCTCAGGGAACAGCTACCGAATGATCAGTTCAATAACTTGACTTCTGCTAGGGCTTCTCTTAGTTCTTCTCTCCCTTCAGACTTTACCAGGTGCTATATATGTGTATGGGGCGGGGGCAGAAAAGGGAAAGGTATCCTAGGATGTTATATTTATTTTTAACCTATGATGTTATCTTTTGCTTTCTATTTTTTCCTGTTCTACATTACTGTTTTTTTTCCTTCTTTTCTTTTGACGTGATTGGTGGTGTTTATTATTGAATTTATTACCATTTATTAACTTAATAGTTGTACATTATTTAATAGAATTGTAGTGAATTTTCTAGAAATTTTGTTGTGGATGCGTTACTTCTTAGTATCTAATGTTAGATAGTACTTTCATCACTCCCCATACAATTCATTGTTCTTCGAAACCTTAAATCCACTTTCCCAGCTGCAACTTTGGTAGCATTTTACCAGCATAAGTATTAGTGTTTATATAGTCAACATTCATAAGTTTTTTAAAACAGTCATAGCAATTTTAAGTTATATATTCATAACATTATTATTTTATATGGTCAATTTTTATAACATAATTATTGTTTTTATAGTTATATTGTGTAGATTTAGATTTATCCTCATATTTGTCCTCTCTTGTTGTTTACTTCTTCCTGAAGCTCCAGATACTTTTTCCTTTATCCTGAAAGACAGATTTTGATATTTCCGTAGTGTTTATCTCACAGATTTTTGTTTTGTTTTGTTTCCTCTGATAGTGTCTTTACTTCACTTTTTATTTTGAGGAAGTATGTTTGCTGGGTATAGAATTCTAGTTTTCAACTTTGAAGATGTTATTTCATTCCCTAGAGGTTTGCATTATTTATGGTATGTGTCAAGATTTATTTTTTATTGTCTTTAAAAATTTATTTATTTACAAATTTTATACAGATTTGGTGTTTAGTTGCTTGGCAGTGGTGTGTGTCTGTGTACAAGTGTTATTCTTTGCAGACTTCTCATCATTATTTTAAATATTTTTTCTACCAATTTTCTTTTTTCTGTCTTTCTCAGACTCCAGTTATACACATGCTATGACTTCATATCATCTCCTATAGTTTCTTAGACATTTTAAATTATCCATCCTTTGGTTTTTTTCATGTTTCTTTGTGTGTGTGTGTGTGTGTGTGTGTGTGTGTGTGT
>NW_021149331.1:0-156 GCF_002837175.3 Physeter macrocephalus
CTACACCCTGTCATCCTCTGTCACGCTGTGCTGCCACTGTCTTTCCGCCGTCGACGACATAGTACACTTTCGTCGACACAAGCCAAACCATACAAATACATTCAAATACACATATGATTCTTGGTCGCACGTGGGTGCGTTTTCACAAATAGGTGA
>NW_021149331.1:6628-7420 GCF_002837175.3 Physeter macrocephalus
GTTATGACCTTTAATCTCTGTGTCTTGTAAGGGAATGGTGGAAGTAAGAGGAAATACGTGGCATGTGTCTGCTAGTTGGATAGTCTGTGGACGCTATGCCCCCAGTGTTATAGGTTGAGTGGCGTGCTTTTGAGAAGTACACATGCTACTTAAAAATGTCCGAATACACTTGTATCATCCCATGCCTCCTTCAAATACAGGGTCTTCACAACTCCTACGAAGATCTCCGTTTCAGTGGCCGCCGAAACATGGCAAATACTCCACGAAGAGGTAACGCCATACATCCAGTCTCGTGAAAAAGGCAAGTCGCGGTCAGTGAGCTATGACGACTTTTTCCTCTTTCTCGAGGAAATGTGCATGCAGGAAGAGTTTGCCGTCGTGCTACTACCACTGTCACCCGTTCACACGCTCGTGCCTTACCTCGTCCATCCACGTCTATCACTTATTAAGCAAGCGTATATGGAAACTACTGTGCTTTAGCCCCTTCGGGCTGCAGACACCGTGGTGGATTCTTTGTGACCGACCCTTTGATAGAGATTTCTGCACTTTACTGCGCCGCCGTATAACTTTTTGAGAACAACGATTGGCCTGATAGAAATATCATCCCTCTACAAGTTTGACCCTTCAGTCCACGTCAAAACTGCACGGCTATGTAAAAAGGCAGGTGCGCATATTCTTTTATTTATAAGGGGGGAGAGTCGACTTGTACACTTGTATGATCTCTCATCGAGCAGCTTCTATCTGTTGGTCCGCAAAAACATGCGCCCCCTTCTTCCACAACCCAGACGCGAA
>NW_021149332.1:0-226 GCF_002837175.3 Physeter macrocephalus
AAAAGGGGGTGCTATGCAAGTTACGCGAGAACATGAAATCTGCACAATCGAGTATGTACCTGTGTTCCCAGTACGCGATATAACCGCCTGCGTTTAACCGCATATGTTTGTCATCCTTAATAGAACGTCCGTACATAGTAGACATAAACACTAGTGTGTATAGATACAGTGTATCAGTGCCGGTGCCGGCCCGTTGCTTGCTCACAACTGCATCGAGGCCTGGCAT
>NW_021149332.1:4841-7415 GCF_002837175.3 Physeter macrocephalus
GTGGAGTCATAGCCACTCATGTAGCAGCTGCCAGGGAATCCAGTGATGTTTCTGCATTGCTTTTATGTTACAGGAACTTGGTGTCTGTCGTCTCGCTGTATAGGAAAGCGTCTGAAAACGTTTCCGTGCTGATTCGACATCGTACAAGAAACTGACGCATTACTTGCGAGCTTACCGAGAGGCGTTGTCTGTGTGTAAGACTTATGAATGTACCCAGAAGAACAATTGTCCACATGAATCAAAGGTGATACAGTGAGCTCGATGACTGCGGAGAACATTTGTATACGTGTGACTAATAATCATCATTTTCTTACGTTTTCGCACCGGTGGTGTGGTTTCGTCTCTGCTTCACCCCAACAGTGACAGTCCATATATTGTGTAAAAAGCACGGTGCGGATTCCGTGGTGTCATGGCTGCTGGCAGTGATACAAGCCCGCTCTATAATGCTTGAGCGGCCCGCCTGTAGATTGAGCCGCGGCCACGCTTTCTGTGGTTGGTGTTGTAAGGAGTACACTGCATTGTCGGCGTGGTGAATAAATAGAGTACCGCGGAGCTAGTACCAGAAGTACGACTACACTCGTGCTAAATATAAATGTCACCCAGCTATTTGGGTGGTAATGGAAAAGAGTATCACGCAGTTGGTGTCAGAAGTACGACTACAACTGCGGCAGACACAGATGTCACGCAGTTCCTTCGGGTCGGTGCAACAGCGGAGGGTGGCCTTGTCTATTCTTCCGGCCCCCGAACGACGCAGACGACCTGTGAAACTGGGGTGACGAGACCAGCCACAGGTGGGCTGACGTGGTGTGGACGGGCTTACGCGTGTTAAGATGTCTATGGGAAGGCGGTGCGGAACAACGTGACACCGAAAGCTGTTCAACCATACGTACGTATGCGTGAATATCCGACAGTTTTGCAAACTAACTACTCTAGCTCAAGAACCAGCTCACAAGAGCACACAAAGCAATGCGGAAGAGCCAACCAAATCAGTTCGTGCGTGCCGTGTAAGGTTTCCGTGTCTAGGAAAACTCTTCCACCCGGTGATGGCACTCTGTGGCAACTGCTGCCGTGCGTAAGATACATCTCGCCCTGCTTTTGCACGCAGGACTCCGCGGCACCAGGTAAACCCCTTCTAAATCGTGTAGATTTCCACACACCGGCTACCTCCTCGGTGCCGCTTCGTCTTCTTTCGAGCGGTGCCAAAGTGATTGTGCCTTTTTGTGGCGGCGTTGTGTGGCACAACCGGATTTTCGTGGGCTGCAAGGTAAGAGTTGTTTAGATAGAAGGCGACGGAGCAGTGCTGCGACGTCACCACGTGGGGTCAACATCAGTCAGTCTACAGCCGTGTGTAACCTTACATCGGTAAATAAGTATGGTTCACGGTCCTGCGACTAGTGGCACTACACCAGCCAAGCCATCCGTAGTGGCGAAGAAGAAACGAAGTAAGTGTAAGCAGAGACGCGTGATAACCGACTCCATGTAGGGGGTGAGGATGTTTGTGCGGGACACGTACAGGTTACTGTTTCTTCGGGTATATTCTAGTTAATGTACGCAGGTCGTCGAGTCTTTTCGTGCGCTGCGTCACCTTATATTTGTGCAGAGCAAGGGTGCTCACGACGGTGCACGGCCTAAGGATTTGATTTAGACGTTGCGTGTTTCAAATACATGCTCATCGAGACATGCATTGATTATTAGCTGTGCATTTTCGACATCGTTGTCAGAACAGCGAAGGCTTTTGCTTATCCAGGTAGACTGTGACTTGCATCGTTCGCAAGATGAGGTGGTGTGAAAAAACTGAGACTTGCTCCATAGGACTGGCACGAGAGCAACAAGGGTGAAAAACTATATATAGGTGATTGTACGAATGCCTGCCTACTCTTAGAGCAGTGACCAGTCATTCCACGCCCGCGTGGGTCACACCAACTTTGTACACAGCTACATAAATATGTAATTATATATTCTCCTGTAGAGGAATATATGTATATCTACGTGTCTAGACGTACATAAATGTGCACCTCTCTATTCAAAGTATAAACAAATTTATCAACATACATACGTAGAGACAGAGCAAACATCCCGAGTGCGTGCAGAGACAACCTATCAAAGGTTCTGTTACCCTGGTGAAGCTGGAGCTGACGTCGTACTGTCTAGTATCCTAGTTCTGATTGCGTAGCATTACGGTTAGAATGTATACGACTATTACAAGGGTGTCCCAAGCTTGTAGGGTGTGTGTGCTTCCGAGTACGACGTGGCTGCGCACCGTCCTTACCAGTTGCAAGTGGCGGCAAGTTTCAAATAATGATGTTTCTGCTTTATACGCTAACCCGCTAGAATGAGAGTGCCTCCTCTCTCCTGGGTTTTTAAAAGCTGCAGGCGACGCTCTACTGTACCACGAAGAAGACCGGTCCAGCCCATGTAAACTAAGAAGTGGTGGACGTGTAGTCCTTTCAAGGCAAACCGATGTACAGTTTCTGACGCGGACGCAAATAGGTGTGCAGCTGCATGGAGAAACATCGGTTCGTAACAAGGTGACACAACGGCAAAAAAGGGGGTGCTATGCAAGTTACGCGAGAA
>NW_021149333.1:0-7415 GCF_002837175.3 Physeter macrocephalus
TTGGCATAGTAAATACCAAAGTATAAAACCAGATGAGAGTCCATGTAGAGACTTCTGGGTTGAGGATGCAGGAAAGCTTTGTCAGAGTTTTCTTGGCTGAAAAGTTTTCGTGGGCACACAGGATCCCCATCCCTCTCCTACTCACTCTGCCCTAGGATACCCCATCCTGGGATGCCCTGGACTGGTCTCAGCTCAAGACCTGTGTGCTCCTCCTCCTTCCCAGAACTTATTCTCTGTCCCCTTATTCCCCCAACCCAACACACACACACGCACAAACACACGTGCGCACACACACACACACGAATACACGCACACACACACACACGCACAAACACACACACGAATACACATGCACGCACACACACACAAATACGCACGCACACACGAATACACATATACACACGCACACACGAATACACATACACACACGCACACACACGCACGCACGCACACACGAATACACACGCGCGCACACGCACGAACACACACGCACACACACGAATACACACACGCACGCACACGCGCGTGCACACACACACGCACATACACACACACACGCACACTTTGAGTGCTCCCTGATGATATCTGGTCCTTTCAGCAACAGAAGCCCATCCCCAGAGCTCTCCTTCTCCCTTCAGACCACCTACATGAACCTTTTCAACGCTCTGTAGTCCCTCCTGAGATCCATCTGGGAACAGTCCCCTGAAAAGTCCCACTGTCAGTCTAACCCACAACTCTCAGCACCATCTGTCTGGTCTGAGGCAGGCTCTCTAGCCAGATGCTAGCAGCTGGTTCTGCCCCTTGGTGAGAGTTTTGGCTGCTTCACTGATGTCCTTGGCAAGATTCTAACTCTACTCTCAATATCAACCTCATGGCCCCAGGTGGGCGACTCCATTTTGGCTGGTCCCTGGAGCTTACCTCATCCTCACCCTGCTTTTCAGACCAGACCAAACAAACTTTTCTCAGGCTGCAAGGGCCTGTGTCCCAGTGAAAACGTGGCATAGCCCCAGTTTCCAGACTGCAGAATGCACCCAGACAGGGAATACTTGAACGTCTTTCTGTTCGGGGGTTCGCCTCCCTCAGTTTCTTCATGCTTTCTCTCACATTCATAGAAGACCTTGCCTTTTGCAAAATAGCAACATTTCTTAAGTTAGTGGTCCTTGGGCTTGGGGTGCATCAGAATCACCTGGAGGGCTTGTTACAACACAGGTTACTGGGCTCTGCACCCTAGAGCTTCTGATTCAGTAGATCTGGGGGTGGAGTCTGACAATTAGCATGTCTAGTGCTCCAGGTGATGCTAATGCTGTAGGTCCAGGGAACACACTTTGAGAACCACTGAGTCAGAAGAACAATGCCACATATGCAGGGAAAGGAGGAATGTTCCTCTTCTGTGTTCTGAAAATCATTCCAAAAACTAGGTGTGTCCCTTAGCCAGGGATAGTAGAGTTTGGGCTTTGAGAGAGAAGTGGTTCTAGAAAAGGGGAGGGGATAAGGTAGAGAGAGGCTTCTAGGGAGATGGCAGTGGCCAGAGGACAGCCAGCTACTGAATGTACTCTGTGCCAACAGAAATGGATGGAGAGTGCTGGCCAAGGCAAGAGGCACAATCCTAGGGGCCAGCCACAAAAAGCATAGAAAGCATAGTCAGAGGGCCAGTAGCACAGGTTGATGTGGAGTCCAATGGAGGAGTCTGGGGGCCAATCTTATGGGAGCATTTTCCACACCCAGGCTCAGAGAGAACCCAGAATGTGACAGAGGCCCGTACCCAGAGCAAAGCAGATGAGCTAAGAGCATGGCCAAGCTGGACCCAGGCCAGCTCAACACCAGCCCGGCCCCACGGAGAGGGAGAAAGCCTAGGGCTGCAGCGGGGAGGCTGCACCCCCTGAGAACACCAAGGATAAGTTCATATTTACTAAGAGCAGGAGATGACGCTACCCTATAAGCTCCTTCTACCTCAAGTGTTTATTTTACTTCTTCTTTCCTTGAAGTTCCTTAGGAAAGTTCTGTTTAAAAGTCCTACCCTCTCGAGATGAAAACTATGTAAATAATATACACACAGAAGAGAGTGGGAGAAACACTTTACAATGTTAACAGTGCTTGTCTTAGTGTGAAACAGCCAAGAATTATTTGTTTTTTTCTCTAGTTGCCAAATTCTTGTCTTGTGATTACATTATTTTTATAACTGAAAATAATTTTTTTTTAAACAGAAGAAAAATCCAAGCTCTCTTGGTTGTGCAGCAAAGTAGGGATTTCTGCCTCTGCTCCTACCAGGGGGTAAGGAGAGACAGAACATGGCAGGGGTCTGGGCTTGAGGGGATAATAAGAAGACTTAGAATGACTAGGCCAGTTGGGGTGGGGGTGACAGCCAGCACCTCTGAGCTGTCCCTTCTGTCCTAGAGGCTTCCTAGGTTTAGGCCCTGGGACTTATTTATTTTTCCAGAGTCCTGACTGGGTAGAGATGAGAATGACATGGCCTACCCACCAATGGCATTTGTGGAATGATGCAGGAAAACATTTGGACAGTAGAAATGTCAGATGATTTGAAACTAGGAGACCAAACGCATCATAAAAGCCCAATGTGCATAAAAGGAAATCTCTAATGAGAGGCCACAGTCTTTGTCCTTAGGGTACCCCCAAATATTTTAAGAGTGAGTTGGAAAGAGACAGAGAAAGGAGGCTTTGCAATGCACCGATGACACGGAGGTAGGGGAACCAGCTCACGGACTCAAAGTATTGCAACAGCCTGGACAGGTTGGCCCAAAGCAAAAATGGTAACACTGAAGACAGCTAAATGCAAAGGCCTATATTTAGGCTTAAAAAAAGAGTATGTATTTGAATGTCTTCTTTTTTCATTCCTTCTTTTCTTCCTTCCTTCTTTCCTCTTTCCTTGTTTATATTTACTAAAGTTTCTACACTGAGCCTATAAGACTTTTATCATTAAAAGTTACTTAAAAAATCAAATGTGATCAAAATAACTGACAGTTTGTCAGTTATGAACTGACCACAAGTTCATATATGTCAACTCTGAGAAAAGTGCCAGGGTAGCCAGAGTTAGCCGGGGGAACCACTGGGCTCCTCATTGCTCCCACGTTTTGATGGTGGGGGGGCACATGCAAAAAGCAGGAGGCATTAGAGGAGGAAAACTAAAAAGTGAAGGATTCAGAGAACAAAGCATTAAGGAAAAGGGGAGAAGAAACCAGTGGGTTTGGCCTGGAGGGAATGAAGGGTGACGTGATGGCTGATGTCTCCAAATACTTGAAAGCCTATGGTGTAAGACACAGGGAAAGCAAAAAGCACGTTCTGACGGCTGGCGAAGGCCCAGCTAGGGCCAATGGATGGATGTTAGAATGGGGCAGATTTGGATCCAGCAATAACAAAAAGAACTGACTACAGCGATGAACAAAAATGGAGTCGGCAGCCTCAGAAAGTCTGAGCTCAAGGTCACCAGAGGTGTTCCAGCAGCAGTGGGCCAATGCTGCAAAGGCTTCTGCACCGGGTGTGGGGCAGATGAGCAGGCCTTTAGAACAGCTTCGGGAATCAGCCAGCTGGATGCAACCGCTGGTTGCCTGGGACTCCTGCTTGAGGTGAGCAGGAGGGACCCCCCTCCCCGCAGTCCTGCCCACTCAGCCCCCTCTTGGAGCTCGGCTCTCACCGTGGGGATGAACTGAATTTCGTAGGCATCCACATTGCCAGGAGCCCGGGTCCACTCTGTCCGAACCATCGTCTCCTCCAGGAGGTGCATCCTCATGCCCTCAACGGCTGGCACCTCTGCCCAGGAGAACAGGATATGAGAAGCTGCTTAGGGCAAGGCACCCAGACCCCCACCATCACAGGCTCCTCCTACTCAGGGCCGCTCTGAGAGATCCACCCAAGCTCTGACTCCTCTCTGGGGGTGGGGCAAAGCCGGCAGCGGCCTGAACAGACCTTGGGTCTCCTCTACTGCCCCCCATCACCAGGAACACGAAATCTGCCTAAAAGCAACTAAAGGGGCCCCCAATCTGCTCATCAGAGATCTGAAGGCAGGTCTCACCTGCAGGCGTGCCCCCACGGTTCTGCAGCCCCTGGTGGACACTGGCTCCCTGGCTCCTCTGACTATGACCCTCCCCCCCTTCACTCTTCCTCCAATTCCCTGGGCTCCTAGGCCTCAGACTCAGGCTTTCCCACTGGCTCCAGTTTTCCAGTCCCTGACCCAGCACATTGCGAAAGGCTGCCCGCTCACCTTCCCCGCAGTCCTCCCCTGCATAGCCATCTTGGCAGACGCAGCTGCCCTCACGACACTCTCCCCGACCGCGGCAGTCCCCGGGGCACGTCTGGATGGCGCAGTCGGGGCCTCGGAAGCCCTCGACGCATACACACTGGCCTGCGCGGCACAGTTCCCGAGGCCCGCAGCCCCCGAGGCAGGCGCTGGCGGGAGGCTCTTCCTGCCCACAGTCCTCGCCGCTGTAGCCCGCGTGGCACACGCACACGCCCTGCACACAACGTCCACGGCCCCGGCAGTCCGCCGGGCAGCTTCGGGTGGCGCAGTAGGGGCCGGTGTAGCCGGAGTCGCACACGCAGCGCCCGTCCTCACAGCGGCCGCGCCGGTGACAGTTGGAGGGGCAGGTACGGAGGCTGCAGTCCTCGCCCGTGTAGCCCTCCCAACAGGCGCACACACCATCCTGGCACACGCCGCGCTGGCTGCAGTCGCGCGTGCACCGTCTCACGCCGCAGTCTTCACCCTCGTAGCCGTCGTCGCACACGCATCGCCCCTCCAGACACTGGCCGCGACCCTGGCAACCCCTGGGGCAGCTGCGCGCGCCGCAGTCTTCACCCTCGTAGCCCACGTCGCACAAGCACACGCCATCCTCGCAGCGGCCGCGACCGCGGCAGTCCCCGGGACACCGTCGTTTCCCGCAGTCCTCGCCTGTGAAGCCCGGGTTACACACGCAGCGGCCGTCCACGCAGCGCCCGCGACAGTCGCCAGGGCAGGCGCGCGTGCCGCAGTCCCGGCCTGTGTACCCGGGCCAACACACGCAGCGGCCGCTCTCGCAACGGCCCCGGCCGCTACAGTCCCCAGGACAGCTGCGCGCGCCGCAGTCCTCGCCGCTGTAGCCCGCGTTGCACACGCACACGCCGTTCTCGCAGCGCCCGCGGCCCCGACAGTCGCGCGGGCAAGCGCGGGCGCCGCAGTCGGGCCCCGAGTACCCAGGCCAGCACACGCAGCGGCCGTCCTCGCAGCGGCCCCTTTGGTTGCAGTCGCCCGGGCAGCTGCGCACTCCGCAATCGTCCCCGCTGTAGCCTGGGTCGCAGATGCATTCGCCTTCCTCGCAGCGCCCTCGGCCCCGACAGTCGCGGGGGCAGGTCCGCGTGCTGCAGTCCTCGCCCGCGTACCCGGGCCAGCACACGCAGCGGCCGTCCACACAGCGCCCGCCCTCGCCACAGTCCCACGGGCAGCTCCGAGAGCCGCAGTCCTCGCCAGCGTAGCCAGGGTCACAGACGCAGCGCCCGTCCTCGCAGCGCCCCTTCTGGCTGCAACCTCGGGGGCAGCTCCTCGCCCCACAGTCCTCGCCAGTGTAGCCTGGTTTGCACACGCAGCGCCCGTTCTCGCAGCGTCCCCTCTGGCTGCAGCCCCGAGGGCAGGAGCGCAGGCTGCAGTCGTCCCCGGAGAAGCCCGCGCGGCACACGCACACGCCCTGCACGCAGCGCCCGCGGCCGTGGCAGTCCCCCGGGCAGGAGGGCCAGCTACAGCTGGGGCCGGTGTAGCCAGGGAAGCACACGCAGCGACCACGGACGCAGCGACCCTGATCATTGCAGTCATCTGGGCAGGACCGGGAAGCTGAGGGGGGAGAGGAGGGGGGCGCCGCGGCATCCGTGGGGTCTGAGCAGGTGGGCCCACCCCAGCCTGGCTCGCAGGAGCAGGCGCAGCGGCTCAGGTCAAACACGCCATGGAGACTGCAGAGGCTCCGCACGTCCGTCTGGCCTGGAGTAAGAGCGGGAGGTGGGCCTCAGTCTCTCTGGGGGAGCGGCTGACCCTGTATAGTGCTCCCCTGAGTCAGCTTCTCCAGCAGAGCCAGCCTCATTTCCTAAGGCCATCTTAGTTTCCAGCTGCAACTTGTCAATATATGTGGCCTCCCAGTGCCCTAACATATGCTGGGGACGAGAGGGCTGACATCTAGTCACGTGGCTCCTCTCTCAGAGTTGTGCCCTGGGCTGCACTCACCGCCCACAAGGGGGAGGCAGGCATGCCTTTTTCTAACTCATACCGAGGTCCTTTATGGACTAGCGATGCCCACCCAACGCTAACCCACTTCTCCACCTTCCTCTTTTTCTGTGCCCCTTCCTGGGATCATCCGCTCACCTGTGCCAGCCTGGGCAGCAGCAGGACAACATCCCCCAGTGCACTGTTCCTTGAGCCCCTTCACCAGCTCCTCCAGGATCTCCAGCCGGACCCTCAGGGCCTGCACCTCTGAAGCAGGGACGGGGGGCTCAGTGCCTGGGGGACAGCCACAGCTACCTGAAGTGGGCAGGTTAATGCGGTGGGTGAACACCACTTGCTTCTCCCCTCCTTCCACGGTGTGCTCATAAAGCTGAGAAGAAGGGCCTCCCCCTCCTGGCTGTTCTGTGCGGCCTCCTGGCTGGGGAGGAGGCCGTGGGGCTGGGAGCGTCACATTGGACCGTGGAGAGAAAGGGCCTGCTCTGACTGTGCCCAGCAGCACCAGGAGGGCCAGGTTGGAGGTTAGGGAACCTTGGGCTGGCATCATTCAGGAGGCTGCAGGGAGAGAGGGCACATATGAGAGCAGCTTCACAGAGAAGGAGACAAGATGAATGCCCTCCTTCCCCAACACACACACCCATAGTCCCACCACCCACAACTAATCTACCCAGCTCACATGTTGGAAAATCCACATTCAGCCCAACCCTAACGGATACCCTCCTTGGGCAGATCTGTCTCCACCATGCTTTCTGATATCATTTGGTCACCCTGCTCCACCCCCTCCACCTACACTGGTCTTTTTTGTTTGTTCCACAGACACTACAAGATTACATTAGACTAAAGGGCCTTTGCACTATATGTTTCCTCTGTCTGGGATGTTCTTCACTGAGCTCTCGGAGGCTGTCTCCTTCTTGTTCAAATCTTAACTCACATGTCATTGACCCCCAAGGTCTTCCTTGATGCCCAGTTGGACCAGTCTTTCATCACTCTCCAGCACAGGGTCCTGCTTACGTTCTTCATGGCATTTACTGCTGCCTGAATCAACTGTTTGTGTGGCTACTTGTTTGTTATCTTTCTCCCACTGCTTGGAGAAAGCATGGGAACTCCATAAGAACAGGGACCTCATCTGTCCTGGCACTGCTGTACGCCTGTGCCTGGCACACGGGGGCTATTCAACACTTTTTTTTTTTTTTTTTTTTTTTTTTTTTGCGGTATGCGGGCCTCT
>NW_021149335.1:0-7406 GCF_002837175.3 Physeter macrocephalus
CGCAACGGGAGAGGCCACAACAGTGAGAGGCCCGCATACCGAAAAGAAAAAAAAATAATAATAATAATAAAGGGAAAAAAGACAAAGAAAAAGAGAGAAGGAAAATGAGATAGGTCAGAAACTTGGATCTACATAATCAAAGGGAGAACATCAGGGACGGAATAAGTGAAGTAAAATAAAACTTTTTACTTATCTTATTCTTAATTGATCTAATTGATAAATATTTGTTTAGAGTAATAGTAATAACAATATTTGGGGTGATTATACCATGTAGATAAGTGAATGACAGCAATATTATAAGGGACAGGAGGAAGAAATTGAGAAGGAAAATAAAGAGGGAAAATAAAAAAAGAAACAAAGGACAAGTGTAACAAATATAGGATGGTTATAAATGCAGTAGATATTAATCCAATGTTATAAAAAATCACTTAAAATATGAATGTCAGATACAGAAATCAAAAGACCGAGATTGTCACAATGAGTAAAAGCACAAGACCCAACTATATGTTGTCTATAAGAAACCTAATTTAAACATAAAGACACAGATAGATTAAATGAAAGGGGTGCACCAAACTACACTAATCAAAGGAAAGCTGCAGGAGCTACATTAATTTGGCAAACCAGACTGCAGAACAAGGTAGGTTATCATGGATAAAGAAGGACAATACCTAGTGATACAGGAGTCAATTCCCCAGGAAGACTCAATCCTTAACATGTACTACGCACCTGGCAGCAGAGTGGCAAAACAGAAAGCAAGGAGAAAGAGACAAATCCACTATTATTGTTGGAGACTTCAGACCCCTCTTTCAGTAACTGATGGATTCAGTAGGCAGAAAATCAATAAGGATATAGTTGAACTAAATAGCACAATTAATCAACTGGATCTAATCAACACTCACATAACACTTCAGCAAAAGTAGAATACACAGTCTTCTCAAACTCACATGGAATATTCAGCAAGATAGACACATTCTGGACCACTAAACAACATTTATACACACTTTAAAAGAATAAAAATAATACAAAGTGTGTTCTCACTGCAACAAAATTAAAGTAGAAATCAATAACAGAAAGATAGATTGGAAATCCCAAAATATTTGGAGATTGAATCACATGTTTCTAAATAACTCACGGTGAAAGAAGTCTCAAGTCAGTCTACCTACCTCTCCAACCATTACCTACTTTCCTGTCTCAAGAGAAATTTTACAGTATTTTGAACTAAATGAAAATGAAATACAACTTATCAAAATTTGTCGAATTCAGTGAAAGCAGTGCTTCAAGGGAAATTATACGATTGAATGCATATATTTGAAAAGAGGAAAGATCTAAAATCAATAACCTAAGCTTCCATCTTAGGAACCTAGAAAAAGAAGAACAAATTAAATCTAAAGTAAGATCTTAATAAACGAAGGTGAAATGGTCATGGATTGGAAGACTCAATGTTGTTAAGATGTCATTTCTCCCTAATTTGATTTTTGGTAGAAATGACAAGTTGATCCTAAAATTTTTTATGGAAAATGCAAAGACCTAGCTAGGGTAGCCAAGACAATTTTGTAAAAGAAAAAAAAGTTGGAGGATTTACGCCACGTGATTACAAAACTTATTAAAAACCTTCAGTGATCAAGGCAATGTGGTGTTGGCATCAAGATGGGCATATAGATTATTGGAACAGAACTGAAAGTCTAGAAATAAAACTTTACATTTATGGTCATTTGATTTTCAACTAAAGTAACAAGACAATTCAATGGAGATACGATAATCTTTGCAGCAAGAGGGACTGGGATGGGGGATATCCATAACCTAGAACCTTCTCTCACATCACACATAAAAATTAACTCAAAATGGATCATACACCTACGTGTAAGAGCTAAAACTATAAAACTTTTAGAAGAAAACATAAGAGAAAAATCTTTGAGAAACCTTGTGAAAATCTTTATGGCTCCAATACAAGAGCCATAAAAAATGGATAAATTGCACTTTATTCAAACTAAAAGACCTTTATGCTTCAAGAAACAACCTTAACAAATGGAAAAATCCAGCCACAGACTGGGATAAAATATTTGCAAAACATGTATTTGATAAAGGACTTGTATCCAGAATATACAAAGAACTTTTACCACTCAATAAGAAGACAAACAACCCCACTGAAGAATGGATAAAAGACTTGAATAAACATTTCACCAAGAAAGACATGTGAATAGCTGATAAGCACATGGAAAGGGGCTCAATGTCATTAGTCATTAGGAAATGCAGATGAAAATCACAGTGCGATACCACCACACACTCACTAGTGTGCTCTATTTAGAAGGACAGTATTGACGAAGATCTGGAGAAATGGGAACACTCACACATTCCTGGCAGGAATGAAAATGGTACATCTACTTTGCATATAAACTTACCCAAAACCCAGCAAATTCACTCTAAGGAATCTATCCAAGAGAAATGAAGATGTGTTCACACAAAGACTTGTAAGTGAATGTTCATGGCAGCATTATTCATAATAGCTCTAAACTGGAAATAATCCAAATGTCTACCAGCTGCTGAATGGATAAACCCAATGTGGTATATATCCACTCAATGGAATGCCATTTGGTGCTAGAAAGGAATGAAATACCTGTGCATTTTACAGCATGGATGAACCTAAACAAATCATGCTTCAAGAAGCCAGCTGCAAAGCCTATACATATTATATGACTCATTTATATTAAATGCCCAGAAAAGGCAAATTACAGAGACAGAAAGCAGATCCGTGACTACCTGGGTCGGGAGATGGGAGTCAATGTTGACTGCAAATGAACTTAATAACATTTTTAGGATGATAGCAATGTCCTCAAACTGGCTTGTAGTGATGGTTGCACAACTCTATACATTTATTAAAAATAATTAAATCATATACTTGCAAGGGGTGAATTTTAAGGTATGTCAATTATACCTCAATAAATCTGTAAAAACAAAGTCTGATGCCCAGGACTGATTCAGCAAGGGAGACGTGCCCTCTGGAAGATGTAAGCCCAGAGAGACGAGTACAGACAAGGACATCCTGCTGTGATGTCCTTGTGATTCCCTCTCCCTCCCCCTGACCCACCCCGGCTGACTGCACGGTAGCCCCAGCCAAAGCCAGACCTGGTCAGGTCACGGCTTTCCAGAGGTCCATTGCCCCTGTGGGTCCTTGGATGTCACTGTCACGAGCTCTGGGACATGGTGTCAGGTTTCAGCCGCCTGCTCAATACTTTTTAGCATCACGATATAGAGATAATTCTGATACCTGTGGTAGTCCATGTGGATTTATTATAAATCTAACAAAAATAAATTCTCATCTACAATCTTAGCTTTTACACAAAAAAAGAACTATATGCACTTTAATGCTTTGTACTTGCATAACCTGGGGTGACACTTCCTGCCCCAACAAGAATACTCATCAAGCATCTAAAACATACTTGTTGTTTGTCGCCCAGGAATGAGTGTGTGTGTGTGTGTGTGTGTGCGCACGCGCGCCCCAGGAAACCTACGTGGAAGATGAGGCCTGGAGATGTCATTTGGTGTCTTGAGTGTTCTTTGAGGGACACATCTGGGAAGGAATGAAAGGCTGACGTCATCACTTCCTCTGCCAACTTTGCTGCTTTGGGACTTTTCTTTTCTTTTTCTTCTTTTTTTTTTTTTTAAGGAAAGAATTTTGTTAGGACTGCAGCTGGCTTCCTCCAAAGAAGGATCAAACCAGCACATTTCCTGCTCTTGACTTTCTCTTTTACTCTGGACCCCGTCACCAGCTGAGTTTTCCAAAATTCCTTAACTACTCATTTCTTGATTCTCATTCATTTCACAACAGATGTTTATGGAGCTCCTAGTTTGTGCAAAAGGCTATCTTAGATGCTGTGGGGCATACAGAGATGGCAGAGAATGGCCCGTCCTCGGAGAGTTTACAATCCAGTTCCAGCAGGAGGTAGACCAGGTGCACACAAATACCTAAAATGGTAGCTAACGTGGTAACAGTGATACAAACTGAGCCGTCAGAGTTTTGAGGAAGCGAGACGCCTTTGAGGGGAAGAGTCAGGAAAGTCTTTATGGAGAAAGTATTGCTGAAATCAGACCTTCAGGAAGGATGTAACTGTGAGTGACAAAGTGGCAAGACCACTAGTAGAAGCAAAGATATGTACGTGGAAGTAGAGGCTTTTAGAAATGGGAAAGCACAAGATGTATTTGGGAGAAAAACCGTACCGTTTTGCTAAAATACAGAATTGTGTCAGGGAGCACAGGTCTATAAATACAAGTTGAAGTCCAATCACGTGGGACATCGACGGCCAGGCAAGATTTTGACTCACTTCTGGGCAGGCAACGTGAACCTTCTCTGACTCAAAAGGCATGTAAACGATGGAGATGCAGACTCTGGCTCCATCCTGACCGGATCTATAAGTCGCACCTGGAGAATGTCCCCATATGGTCACACAATATGGATGGTTCTCCTGGGTGACCTTGAATTCCCATCCAGCCTGAGACTGAAGCTCGGTGGGCCCTGGGAGGCCATGAGCGGAAAATGAACTCTCATCTTTTGAGGCCCTGTGTGGCCAGAGCCAAGTATGGATCTTGGGGATAAGAGCTGGCCACTGGGGGATGTGCCCCGGGCGTGATCTGCTCACCAGTCAGTCTCTTCTGAAGCTTAGAAAGTGAGGATGGCCTTCCTACATGCATGGTCTCTCGTGTTTCAAGGACCAGGTGGGCTGGTCCCTACCGCTAGCAAGATGGTCAGCCAATACGGGGCGTGCGCCCATGCTGTTTCAGGATCTGTCAGATAAATTGGTATTAATTCCACTGTACAGACAAAGGTTCTTAAGTGGAGGAACCAGGCAGGCTCAGGCAGGCTGTCAGAAAAGTTTAGAAGGTGACAAATATGCAGAATCTCTCCCAGCTCTCCTCCGGGGATCGTTCCCTAGACGACTTGGCTGCTGGTTCCAGGAATACAAAACACCTGCTGGGGCCAGAAGTCCTGCAATGGAAGCAGAAGGGAAGGGCGCAAGAGAGGGTTCCTATCTCAGAAAGAGGGACGGAGGGGTCAGAGATGTACTACGTCGGACAACTGACTTTAAAAAAAAAATTTTATTGGAGTATAGTTGATTTACAATGTTGCGTTAGTTTCGGGTGTACGGCAAAGTGAATGAGTTATACATATACATATATCCACTCTTTTTTAGATTCTTTTCCCATATAGGTGATTACAGAGTACTGAGTAGAGTTCCCTGTGCTATACAGTAGATCCTTAATAGTTACCTATTTTATATATAGCAGTGCGTATATGTCAATCCCACTCTCCCAATTTATACCCCCCGCTTTCCTTCCTGGTAACCATAAGTTTGTTTTTCTCATCTGTGACTCTATTTCTGTTTTGTAAGTAAGTTCATTTACAAGGCAGTAACTTCTGCTTAAATACCGTGGATGGGCCCTGAAATGGAAAAGGATGAGGGTGGGCGCTGGCTGTGACAGCTGGAAAATTAAACTGAGTTAATACAGAGACCGTGACAAGCCAGCAAAAAACAGGCCACCAGCATTCCAAAGAAGCTGCCATCAGAAGCCAGGTCGAGATTCGGGGCTGCTCAGTGGATTTAGTTAGCTGGACATCCCCTGGGTTCTTTTCCCACTTCAGCCACTTGAAGCTCTGTTGAACGTGGGTATTTTTTCCTCTGTTGAACGTGGGCATTTTTTCCTCTGCTGAACTGATGACCTCCGATGTGCCATCCACCCCTAAAACTCTCCATTCCTTTACCTCAGTAAATTTCACTACCTGGGCTCAAAGTATACTAAGGATCTGAAAAAGTCACGTGGTTCTGGAGATTTTAGCTGTTTTGAAGCCAAAAAACTTTATATTTAAAAAAAAAATAGCAGAGTCCTGATCAGACAGTTAAATCGGGATACTCACTTTCTGGCATTTTCTTTGAGTGTATCACACACACACAAAAAACACCATTTCTAAAAGTAGAAGAGAAGACAAAGATTAGAAATAGAAGTAGAGAAAAAAGTAGACTCAGATACAATATTTTAGTACATGCCTAACTTGCAAAAACCTGGATTTTAATTGAAAATATCTACAAGTCTAATTAAACTTGTAAAATTTTTCTAGAACGGAAGCCAAGTCTACAAATCAGGTCATCAGTTCTCCTCATTCCTCTCCAGCCTCCAGCTTCTACACGTCTCCATGCTCATTCCTGTTCTTTGTTCTGGATTTTGCATCACAAATCGATGGCATCAGATCCACCAGGACAAGAAAAGTCTTTCACTCCTCTTCCTCACCCCTGACACCCTCAGTCACCAAGTCCTGCAGATTCAATCTTCTGCATGTACGTTGATTGACAGCTCCTCTGCTTCCCATCCTGACATTGACTGCTCAAGGTCAAGGCCTCATCATCATCGCTCACCCGAACTATTGCCATGGCCCTGGAAACGAGCCATGTCTCTTTATTCAGGGCGTGCATCCTGTATCAGGCTCTCTTAGGCCCGGGACACTGTGATGAGTAAGAGAGCCTCACTCACACGCTTCTGGACAATAAAACCTCTAAGTTTTATTAATTAATGAAACCTCTAAGAGCCGGACAATAAAACCTCTAAGTAAGATCATTGTAAATTAGGGTAAGCTCTAGGAAGAAAGCAGAGGGAGAGGTAGCCGAGGGCAGAGGGGCTCCACAGACAGTGCAGCTCTAGGAGGACACGGGGAGCTGAGGCCTGGAGGAGGAGAGGCCGGCCTCACCCAGAGCTTCCCAGGAGGAGGAGGTGCAGAGCGTTCCGGGGACCCAAAGACAGGAGGCTGGAGGCAGCGAGCAGGAGAGGCTAGTGCCGGGCGAGGCTCAGAGACCCAAGGACAGAAAGCCTTGCTGTCCTCAGGTTGGAGCTGGGATATTTTTCTAAGTGCAGTGGATACTAATGATAGGTTTTAATCAGGGGTTGAGGGGTGTAATGTAATCTGACTTACGGTTTTTGGAAATCACTCGATCAGCATTTGGCCAGTGGATTGGAGGGGGTGAAATGAATGAAGAGAGGGCACTTAGGAAACTACTGAGAGGTCACTGTGGCTTCGCTGAGCCGGACAGTAGAGAAAGTGGGGAGAAGGGGATGGATCCAGGATGTGTTCCGGGGAAGGACCTGACTTGATGTATTGGTGTGGGGTCACGAAGGAGGAAGAGGATGTCTGATGGGAACTCACTGGCGGGTGGTGGTGGTATTTATTCTGCTGGGAAAAATGAGGGGGAAAGCAGGTTTTAGACAGTCAAGTGGAGGCCAAGAAGGCTTTTAGATACAGGATGCTGTGGGTCAGGAGAGAGGCTGGAGATATAAAACTGGGAGTCATCACTCAATAGATCCTATTTAAATCAGGGACGAGGTGAGATCACCTGGCAGCAGTGGAGGGGGTGCAGCTAGAGAAG
>NW_021149336.1:0-234 GCF_002837175.3 Physeter macrocephalus
AAGTGGAGCCGGCAGCAGAACCAGAGCCAGCAAAATCACCCCCGACATCAGGAGCACTGAAATTTACGTGGCTTGTGCGTGGTAGGCAGACGGTACCGGACTGCTCTACACCGCTGCGCAGGAGGAGTGCACACCTGCTATGTGTATAGCCAGGAGCAAAAGGTGTTCAGTTGCTTCAAGGAAGGAAGAACAAAGGTTTTGTGAATCTCAGCTGTGTGAGTTTCTCTCCAGATT
>NW_021149336.1:5019-7403 GCF_002837175.3 Physeter macrocephalus
AGCTCGCCCCTCCTGCTCCTTCTTCCTTTCGTCAGCAGCAGCACCTGTTGCTCCATCGTCTGGTGCGCCTCCATCACTCAGTTCAACTGTCACTGTTCCCTGACCTTCTAGATCTCCTGTGTTCCGCGTTGCTCCGCCACCGTTTTGTTTCTGATCCTGCTGCAGCTGCATGCGACTGCGGAACGAGTACTCACGGCGAGGAGGACACCTGCTATATCCATCACCGGCTGGTTTTCCTCCATCTGTTGCTGTGTCTGGCGCTGCTTTCTTGCCTTCCCTTCGGCCGCCGCTCGGCCCCTGCAGCTCCACCAAGGCTCCTAGATGCACAGGCTCCTCCTGTTCCTTGTCTGTGGCTGTCTGCCGCAGACAGCCTCGCACTAGGATGCGGCCGTCTACGAGACGCATCCGTCTCATCCTTCTATCTCCTGTTGCTGTTGCTTTCCTTGTGTTGCTGCCTTGTCTTTGCGGGTGCTTGGCCTGCGCGCCACTTGCTGACTGGAGTAGTCTTTGCCGCAACCTGTCTTCAGGACATTTATGTGGAACAGCTATCAGCATACGAACCATACAAAAACGCAACCCCGCCTAGGGCAGCTACACCTGCGGATGCAAAAGGCACTACTGCTGAACCTTTCCTCGAGTTCCTGAACTTGTCTCTGCCGCTTCTGCATGTGAGACTGCTTCTGCTGCCGCTGCCCTTTCGTGTACTTATTACTGCTACGGCACCCACTGCCGCTGCTGAGTATGTTTCTTGTCCTGATCCGATTGCGGTGTGAGCTAAAGCTACCCTTGCTGCTTACAAACGACTACAAACTACCTGCCAAACCAGTTGCTTTGACAGCTGATGATGGACATGCTATTGTCCTCCGTTCGCCGCTGCAAGGGTGCTGAAGACTTTGATCATACACTTGGCGTTGCAGTTTTGTTGTCTTCCTGCAACTCTATGGGGCTCCATCCGCCCCATCTAGCACGCTGCTGGCTCACCCCCGTGGCTGACTGAAATGAAGCACCTTCTGGCGGCTGCTCCTATATTCAGATGACTGGATGTCATACTAGCCAAGTGAGCTACTGTTAGCTCACTGCATCTTATCCAAAGATATTCGTGCCACGTCCACTTTCATCGTATGCAGCCACTGGTGCAGCTGCCAGTGGAAAGACCCTACCGCTAGTCCCTCTGGAGCCGCACCTGCAAGGGAGGTGTTTGTTCGGCAGGGCTGCGGCAGCTGTTAGTACATTACTCTGACGCTTCGTCCATGCTGCCGTACTTCTACTTTTGCCGCTGTGGATGCTGTTGTGGCTTCGCTGGTGCTCTCGTGGTAGCTAAGTCGCACGGCAGCCAACTAGTCTTACCATCCCCGAGTACCTGCTTGAGCTGCTGCAGGATCGCCTGGTGTTTTGTTGGTGCTCGGGACGCTTATGGTGCTCGCTGTTGCTTCTCCGTCAGGAACACCGTTGGGCGTAAGTGGAGATTCCTTCTAATTGTACAACAGCAGTTGTTCCGGCGTTGCTGCCTGCAACACGCAGCTGTGTGTTGGTGTTTACTTCTTTGCTGTTGGAGCCGCTAGCGGTGTGCTGCTAACGAACTCTACTGCCCCTGCCGCTGTACCTGCTGTTGCTGTTGCTATCTACATGTAGAGCAGCAACAGCTGCTACTGCTGCTAATCCTCTGCCCCTCTGGGTGTTAACATGTTCCCGTTGTTACCTCCTGTTGCTGCTAACACTTCAGCGGACCCGGTGCTACTACTGCCGCCCCTGCTCGGTTGCTCGTGCAACTGTACGGCTCCTCCTTGCTGTTCCAGGGCAGTCAGCGTCACAGCTCTGTCGTCCGATCTCGAACACTGCAAAGGCCCCTCGCTTTCTTCCTGTTTCTGAGAGTGGCCTGTTTGATGAGGCTTCCGTTGCTGCTGCTGTTGCTATTGCTATTTGTCATGCGGGGTTATTCGACGACTCCAGAGCGCACAGCTAGCTGCACGTTTCGCCGATGGCTGCCGCCAGTGGTGCGCTGCAGTTGTAGTTGCTGCCTGAGGACAATGCAGCTGCACAACGCCACACCCGGAGCATCACAACTCTTGTGGGTAAAGCACCATCAGCAATCGCAGCTGCACGAGACAGTCCCCACGGGAAGCGCAGCAACACTGGAAGGTCCCGCGCTCCGGTCGCACAAGCGGCAGTCGAGATGTAACCCAAGAAAGCTACAAGCTGTGTGTAGGAGATGCAGAGCAGGCGCTCGCCCTTCCTCATCTCCCTTTGAAGGCCCGGTTGTGATGACAATTACGAGTGCCGAGCATGAAGCGCAGCACCGTGGGCACTTGCACACTCCACAGAACTCCCTGCACGACAACCGACACTATAGTCATCAGAAGATCACTCGCTACAATGGAAGTACC
>NW_021149337.1:0-7399 GCF_002837175.3 Physeter macrocephalus
GAACATACATATTGATAATTACCTTAAATGTAAATGGATTAAATGCTCCTACAAAAACACATAGAGCGGCTGAATGGATACAAAAACAAGACCCATATATATGCTGTCTCCAAGAGGCCCACTTCAAACCTAGGGACACAAACAGACTGAAAGTGAGGAGATGGAAAAAGATATTGCATGCAAATGGAAATCAAAAGAAAGATGCAGTAGCAATTCTCATATCAGAAAAAGTAGACTTTAAAGTAAAGACTATTACAAGACACAAAGAAGGACACTACATAATGATCAAGGGTTTGATCCAAGAAGAAGATATAACAATTGTAAATATTTAGGCAACCAACATAGAAGCACCTCAATACATAAGGCAAATACTAACAGCCGTAAAAGGGTAAATCGACAGTAACACAATCATACTAGGGGACTTTCAGACCCCACTTTCACCAATGGACAGATCATCCAAACTGAAAATAAATAAGGAAACACAAGCTTTTAATGATACATTAAACAAGATGGACTTAATGGATATTTATAGGATATTCCATCCAAAAACAACAGAATACACTTTCTTCCCAAGTGCTCACGGAACATTCTCCAATATAGATCATATCGTGGGTCACAAATCAAGCCTTGGTCAATTTAAGAAAATTGAAATCATATCAAGTATCTTTTCCAACCACAATGTTATGAAACTAGATATCAATTACAGAAAACAATCTCTAAAAAATATAAGCACATGGAGACTAAACAATACACTACTTAATAACAAAGAGATCACTGAAGAAATCAAAGAGGAAATTTAAAAAAACCTAGAAACAAATGACAATGAAAACACGATGAACAAAACGTATGGGATGCAGCAAAAGCAGTTCTAAGAGGGAAGTTTATAGCAATACAATTGTACCTTAAGAAACAAGAAACATCTCAAATAAAAAAACCTAACCTTACACCTAAAACAATTAGAGAAAGAAGAACAAAAAAACCCCCAAATATCTCAATTTCATTTCTATTTATGGCTGAGTAATATTCCATTGTATATATCTGCCACACCTTCTTTATCCATTCATCCGATGATGGACACTTAGCTTGCTTCCATGTCCTGGCTATTGTAAATAGAGCTGCAATGAATATTTTGGTACATGACTCTTATTGAATTATGGTTTTCTCAGGGTATATGCCCAGTAGTGGGATTGCTGGGTCATACGGTAGTTCTAATTTTAGTTTTTTAAGGAACCTCCATACTGTTCTACATAGTGGCTGTACCAATTCACATTCCCACCAACTGTGTAGGAGGGTTCCCTTTTCTCCACACCCTCTCCAGCATTTATTGTTTGTAGACTTTCTGATGATGGCCATTCTGATAGTTGTGAGGTGATACCTCATTGTAGTTTTGATTTGCATTTCTCTAATAATTAGTGATGTTGAGCATCTTTTCATGTGTTTGTTGGCCATCTGTATGTCTTCTTTGGAGAAATGTCTATTTAGATCTTCACCCCATTTTTCGATTGGGTTATTTGTGGTTTTGATATTGAGCTGCACGAGCTGTTTGTATATTTTGGAGATTAATCCCTTGTTTGTTGCTTTGTTTGCAAATATTTTCTCCCGTTCTGAGGGTTGTATAAAGTGTTTGGGTTTTTTTTAAGTTTAACCTGAAGAGTCTAGAGATAACTTCCACTTACAAGAAGTATGAGGGGATAAAGGAACATGTTAAATGATAGCAGGAAGTAAACATGTAAATCCAGAATAGAAAATATTCTACAAGACAACTGACCCAGTTTCTTCAGGAAAAGAAAAGGGAGGGTAGAGTACTCTGGTTTGTAGGAGACTCAGGAGACAAAACAATCAAATGTGTTGTGTGACCTTGCTTGAATCCTGGTTAGACCAAAGCAAGTGTAAAAAGAATTTTTTGAGATTATTGGGCAACTGTGGTTATGGACGTGGAATTGGGTGATGCAAAAAAAGTTATTGTAAATTTTGTTGTGATTGATAATGACATTGAGGTCTTTAAGGAAATATCTATATTTTTAGAGAGCTATATTGAAGTGTACAGGGTGTTAAGCTCTCTGGGATTTGTTTTGAAAATATTTTAGCAAATAAAGAAAGGGGGGAAAGAAACAGATAAACAAAAAGACAAAAAATTTTAATTTTTATTGTTGAATCTGAGTGATGGATATTCTATTCTTTCTCATGTATGATTGAAAATTTCTCCTAAAAAAGATAGGAGGAGGAAGGGGAAGATAAATTATTTATATAAATTTGATATTTCATGTATTGAAGACATTTTTTTTTTTTGGCAATACGCGGGCCTCTCACTGTTGTGGCCTCTCCCGTTGTGGAGCACAGGCTCCGGACGCGCAGGCTCAGCGGCCATGGCTCACGGGCCCAGCCGCTCCGCGGCATGTGGGATCTTCCCGGACCGGGGCATGAACCCCAAAGAGGTCTCAAGCCATGGACTGTCATCTTCTAGTCATCACTCATCCACTTGAAAGGAGAATCCCATGCTGGGTTAGTTAATGAGTAAGAAGTCTCTGCTTCAATTACAAAGAAACCTCAAGCAAGGCTTTCCCTCCTCTGCTTCCCACCTTACAAAGAACACCATGGCACTGTGAAAGGCATATTAGATAGGCAGTGAAGAGCTCTAACTTCCAGTCTCTTCCATATCAAACTAGCTAAAACACCTTCCTTCCATCTTTCTTTTAAACTCTCTTAACCTCAGTTTATGTATTGATAAAACAAGGGTGTGCCTCAAATCTTTTTTTCCATAGTTCAATGATTCAATAGCAAAGGGGCTGGGAACAACTGAGACCACACTATACATCATTATTTATTTCTGGAATGTTGACAAGCCTCCTAGTTGGGGTTCACTTTAATTCTGTACCAGTACATTCCATGTGTCCACTAATATGAGGGATGTGCTCCTGTTAGAGGCATGATGTAGTGATAGAATCGGGAAAAGTATTCGATTTTATTAACTTATGCATATATAAGGATCCTAATTACCTATTTATTATAGAATTTATTTGCCAGGTCCTAGTACAACATCTCCCAACTTCTCACTAAATTATTTTTGTGTACTATGAAATTAATGGAATTAATCAAAACCTAGGACCAGCAATCAAATAGCTACCAGATTCTAAGAAGAATTTCTACTCATAAGCTTGATAGAAATAGATGGAAAAAATAATAATACTGCCCACTTAGCCTATATATGGCTGAAAGTAGGTAGAAAATCCTTCATCCTTACCACACTCTCAATCCTTTGAATCAGAAAGGCAATAGCTGAACTAAACAAAAAATGCAGGGATGCCTCTTGCTTTTTGAGATGGATAGAGTACTTCTATCCCATACCACCTTGACTATCTCCTCCTTTATGTCTCTCTCATAAGAGACTGAAAACCCAAAGAGTAACAGGGTAAGAAGTTAGACACAGTGTGTGTCAATGTCACATTGACAATGATGTGCAGATCTTGCCGTTGAAGAGCTATCCAGAGGAACAGAGAAAGGAAGAGTTCTGATGATGTGATTATGCTTTTTCATACTAACTTTGTCCAGAGTTAGAAAGCACAGCAGGGAGGGTTCAGGAGCCCCCATCTATTTGACGAACACTGTTAAGCTCTAGAGTTTAAGTATGGGTAATTAATCTTGGAGCATATCATCCATTTATGGTTGGTAAAAGACGACACAACCTGCACTCAAAAGAAAAGTGAATAGGACCAAGAATAGACGTACATACTCTTTGATGGCAAATTAAGACTGCCATGTATTATTTAATAAAGAATAAAAATAAAATATGTACTTGATGATAATGGAAAAATTGATGAGGAGAAGAAAATATAAAAAGATTAGCAAAACTCTGAAAATTACTAACTGAAGGAAACCAAACCAATAAAAAATGTTAGAGAATTTTATTCAACCCCAGTAGGAAACAAGAAAATGTAATAACTGCTATGTGACAAATGCATAAAACTGTAGAGAGGACAGATTGAAATGAAAATACTATGAGAAGAGAATAAGGAGAAATTAAGAGACATTAAAGAGAATGAGGTGAGAAGAGACTGCAAAAAAAAAACAAAAAAAATGCAATATTTAAAAATTGGAAAGGGGCTTCCCTGGTGGCACAGTGGTTGAGAGTCCGCCTGCCGATGCAGGGGACACGGGTTCGTGCCCCGGTCCAGGAAGATCCCACGTGCCGCAGAGTGGCTAGGCCTGTGAGCCATGGCTGCTGAGCCTGCGCGTCCGGAGCCTGCGCTCCACAACGGGAGAGGCCACAACAGTGAGAGGCCCGTGTACTGCAAAAAAAAAAAAAAAAATGGGAAGAATAGTCTCTTCAGCAAGCTGGGAAAACTGGACAGCCACATGCAAAAGAATGAAACTGGACTTGTATCTTATATCACAAAAAGAAACTCAGACGGGATTAAAGACTTGAATATAAGACCTGAAACCTTAAAGGTCCTAGAATAAAACATAAAGAATATGCTCCTTGACATTGGTCTTGACCATAATGTCTTGGATATGACATCAAAAGCAAGGGCAATAAAAGTAAAAATAAATAAGTGGGACTACATCAAACTAAAGAGCTTCTGCACAGCAAAGGAAACCATCAACAAGATGAAAAGGCAACCTATGTAATGGCAGAAAATATTTGCAAATTGTATATCTGATAAAGGGTTAATACTCAAAATAGGTAAAGAATTCATACAACTCGATAGCAAAAAAAAAAAAAAATAGAAAATGGGCAGAGGTACTGAAAAAACATTTTTCCACAGAAGACATACAAATGGCCAACAGGTACATGAGAAAGTGCTCAGTACCACTAATCATCAGGAAGATGCATGCAAATCAAAACCGCAACCACAATAGGCTATCACCTCACACCTGTTAGACTGGCTATCATCAAAAAGGAAGAGATGACAAGCATCATGACAATGTGGTGAAAAGGCAACACTTGCGCACTGTTGGTGGGAAGTAAATTGGTGTAGCTATTATGGAAAATGATATGGAGGTTCCTCAAAAAAATTAAAAATAGAACTACTATATGATCCACCAATCCTATTTCTGGGTATATACCCAAAGGAAATGAAAATAGAATCTCAAAGAGATATCTGCACTCCCATGCTTATTGCAACATTATTCACTATAGCCAAGCTGTGAAAACAAACTAAGTGTCCATCAGCAGATGAATGGATAAAGATGTGATATATATACAATTGAATATCATTCTGCCTTAAAAAAAGGAAGGAAATCCTGCCATTTGTGACAACGTGGATGAATCTTATGGGCATTACACTAAGTGAAATAAGTCAAATAGAGAAAGACAACTACTGTATGATATCAATTACATGTGGATATCACTTACATGTGGAATCCAAACTCATAGAAACAGAGACTAGAAAGGCTGGGAGGGTTGAGGGAAAGGGAAGGATGTCAAAGAGTACAAACTTTCAGCTCTAAAATGAATAAGTTCTGGGGATTTAATGTGTAGCATAGTGATTATAGCTAATAATGCTGTATTGTATACTTGAAAGTTGCTAAGAGAGTAGACCTTAAATATTCTCACCATAAAAAAGGAATGGTAATTATGTGACATGATGCAGGTGTTAGCTAATGCTATGGTAGTAATCATTCTGAAACATATAAGTGTGTCAGATCAACATATTGTATACCTTAAACTTACTTACTGTCATATGTGGATTATATCTCAGTAAAGCTGAAAAAAACAATATTCAGATAAAATGAGTATTGGAGTCTAAATTTGTTTTGTAAAAAATTGAATCAGTGAAATGGAGGACAAAATTGAAAAGTCCTTCCAAACTACAGAGGAAAAAAACAAAATGTTTAGATTTTGAACATTAAGAAAAAATTCTCAAGCATCCAGGACAATATAAAATAATAAGCTATCAATAATGAAACAAAAATTGGTGGAGTTTTTTTTTTCTTGTTCTCGACCTCACTCTATGAATCTCTTCATCTGACTGTGGTTCCTGTGCTTTAATATCCTCAGTAATAAACCACTCAACTGGCATGTGGCTGACAGGGTCTTGATGCTCTGGCCTGGTGTCAGGCCTGAGCCTCCGAGGTGGGAGAGTCGAGGTCAGGATATTGTACCACCAGAAACCTCCCGGCCCCACATAATATCAATCGGCGAGAGCTCTCCCAGAGATCTCTGTCTCAATGCTAAGACCCAGCTCCACCAAACAGCCAGCAAGCTCCAGTGCTGGATGCCCCATGCCAAACAAATAGCAAGACAGGAACACAACCCCACCATTAATAGAGAGGCTGCCTAAAATCATACTAAGTTCACAGACACCCCAAAACACACCACCGGACACAGCTCTGCCCACCAGAAAGACAAGATCCAGCCCCACCACCAGAACACAGGTACCAGTCCCCTCCACCAGGAAGCCTACACAAGCCACTACCCAACCTTACACACTGGGGGCAGACACCAAAAACAATGGGAACTATGAACCTGCAGCCTGCGAAAAGGAGACCCCAAACACAGTAAGTTAAGCACAATGAGAAGACAGACAAATATGCAGCAGATGAAGGAGCAAGGTAAAAAGCCACCAGACCAAACAAATGAAAAGGAAATAGGCAGTCTACCTGAAAAAGAATTCAGAGTAATGATAGTAAAGATCCAGAATCTTGGAAAAAGAATTGAGAAAATACAAGAAACATTTAACAAGGACCTAGAAGAACTAAAGAGCAAACAAACAATGATGTACAACACAATAAATGAAATAAAAAATGATCTAGAAGGGCTCAGTAGCAGAATAACTGAGGCAGAAGAATGGATAAGTGACCTGGAAGATAAAATAGTGGAAATAACTACTGCAGAGCAGAATAAAGAAAAAAGAATGAAAAGAACTGAGGACAGTCTCAGAGACCTCTGGGACAACATTAAACACAACAACATTCGAATTATAGGGGTCCCAGAAGAAGAAGAGAAACAGAAAGGGACTGAGAAAACATTTGAAGCGTCTATAGTTGAAAACTTCCCTAATATGGAAAAGGAAATAGTTAATCAAGTCCAGGAAGCACAGAGAGTCTCGTACAGGATAAATCCAAAAAGAAACACGTCAAGACACATATTAATCAAACTATCAAAAATTAAATACAAAGAAAAGATATTAAAAGCAGCAAGGGAAAAACAACAAATAACAAAAAAGGGTATCCTTATAAGGTTAAAAGCTGATCTTTCAGCAGAAACTCTGCCAGCCAGAAGGGAGTGGCAGGACATATTTAAAGTGTTGAAGGAGAAAAAACTAGAACAAAGATTACTCTACCCAGGAAGGAGCTCATTCAGATTTGATAGGGAAACTAAAACATTTACAGACAAGAAAAAGCTAAGATAATTCAGCACCACAAAACCAGCTTTACAACAAATGCTAAAGGAACTTCT